>NC_088302.1:41748744-41894744 GCF_032854445.1 Liolophura sinensis | reverse complement strand
GAATAAGTTATAGCTTCACATAGCCCTATACCTGTTCCAGTTTTACTCACTGTATGCTGTAGTGTTCCATTTATATATGATTTCCATTTCATATTTTCCATTACATTTGGAAAGCAGAAAATGTCGCGTATGGAATTAAGGCTTGAATTAAACGAATATGATTTATTATGATGTAAAACACATTCACTTCATTAGAATTAAATATATGATACACACAATGAAGCAACGTTAAACACAGATTTGAGATCCGTTTCATTCGTCCCAGCTTAGCTTTCAGAAATGCATTTATATTGATGTGGACGCTAAGATGGTAACATGGCCAATCGATCTCAGAGCTACGTTAGACACCAAATTCCCGCCTGTTAACATTTCTTAGAGATTGATATTTTTTTTTATATATTTCGCCAGTTTAAGAGACTATTTCACTTATGTCGATGGTCAAGGTCGCATGTGGTGAATTGCGCAGCTAACACTCTCTGTGGCATAAAAGCACATATCGCAGATCGCAAGTCATGAAGAACATTTCACGTAAGACAGTGGTCCACACCGCATCTGGTGAAGTGCCTACTCTACATTTATTTATTATTTGATTGGTCATGTACGCTGTACTCAAGAATCTCTCAAGAATTTGGTGGTACAACCTCTTAAGCCCGCAATAAAGGAATCTGATGGCTATTTCTAAGAGCGATGGTCACGACCGAGTCTGGTAGCATGGGCTTGGTATAGACCACGTGCCAGTGTTTAGCTGGTTCAGAATGATAACAGCTCTGCCTTATTTAAATCTGTATGCACTGTGCCCGAAGGACAGCCTCGGTAGATTCCGAATCTACGAGAGCGCGTCTAGTACGGTAGGTCCACTAAATATTTTCTTTTTACAAGCAGCTATCAGTTATCGTTCTCCATATTTTCACACTTATTAATTTGCCTGGTGTTTTACACCGTACTCAAGAATATTTAACTTCTTGTATTTTAACGATGGCGGCCAGCATTATGGAGGGAGGAAACGTATTCCTATAGATCTGGGTCACAGGTATTCTGCTCAGAATATTCATGACCACAACGGGTGCTTTAACATGACCGTTGGCAATGATGCTGTCCTCGCTGTTCTTGTTACATTCGCTTATTCAAACCCACGATTCCTAGATTTGTCGGTGGAAAGGTCAGTCACATGTATGTGTATGCCGGGTTTCAGTATTAATTATCATATCACATTCTCATTTTCAACATACTCTAACCGTGGGTCTGTGTAGCTGTAATCCTGTAGTGTTGGAACGTTTTAGTGCTGACTGGTATATGACCATGGACTCTCAGGACGCCAGTATTAGCGTGGATTCTCTCCTGATGGCGTTACGTCCCTGGGGGAAGTGGCAGGTCTATCAAATCAACTGGCAGATGCTGCTGGGTATACCTGCTGCCTGTCAGCTTCTGGCCATAATAGTGTTAGGTGGGTTCAGTTTTTCCTTATAAATGACAATGTTATGGGAACTGACAATGTAACATTAAGTCAAACCACACGACTCTATCATGATACAAGAACCAATCTTCGATAAAGTCGTGCGTTTATACCCCCCCCCCCCCCACCGTCCCAGTTTTAATATCACATTTTGTATTTTGTCGGTTGTGGATTATTTTTTAACTTGATTTACAAGGTAATACATTTAATAAATGGATTTACGGATTTACACATTGGAATATCAACTGTAATATTTATTTTTAAACCTCGAAAGTCGCTTGTGTATATTTCAAAATAGCATGTCCTAGCATAGAAATACATGTGCCCTGAAAAATGTCAACACTGATTTAAATCTGATTATACGTTTGTTTCTTAGCGCCAAATGTGTTTGCAGAACTGAACCATAATTAAAAAGTCACTTCAACACAGAAAAAACACCAACTATATTGATACATTTGAATAAAATCTGCCTTTTGTTTTTTTAAGATTTGCTATCCCTTCCGTCACGGATGGTGGGGGGGGGGGGTCCACCTTATTAACTTGTAGTCCAGAAAAGCCCCGTGACTGACCACGTTGCATGCACTAGTTGATGGCAGCTCTATGTTTTTGAAACCTTTTCGGTATTTCCGTAATTTTTATAGGGATTTCTATTTCTCTACCAATCTAGCTATCGTATAAATTCTTACTTGTATTGATTTTGTTTCATAAAAAAATTGTTTCTCTTTCGAGGAATTGGGAACTGTATGTACGACGCCGTTTCCTTAGATGCTTCTGGCCAAGAAGCAAGCCTTGATGCGAGTGTTTTGGAAGCAAAATACAATTCAAACCTCCCAAGACATCTCAATCATTTCTCAAAGTACCAGATATTATTTATGGATTTAACTTCTCTGATTGAAAAGATACCCTCTTTAGATGTAATTTTAATGCAATTCTGAGTGAAGGGGTTTCTCTTTCTTGTGCAGGTTCCGTTTAAGCAGAAGTAACGCCCTGCTTGTCCAAACACCTAAAATGACACCAGTTTGGACACGACCGCTCCACCAGTGATCCTATATTGCAAGCCTGCAACACAGGCTGTGTTGTGCACACAGTACAAGCCAGCACACGTCTTTGTTTACACTCAAGAAAGACACCCTGAAGTACTGCGGCTAAAGTTTGAATATATACATAATTAAAATTTCATTCCACATTGTAAAATAACAGCGATATGTTAAACATTTCTTTTTTGATGAAGTAGTACACGGAATAGGATTCCCGTACATCTGTAACTGGAATATTTACCAGCTTTAGTCTGTCGCCAGATTTTATGTACGACCAGTGTTGACAATTGAAAAAAATTAAACAATGTAAGGTAAAAATAACTCCAGTGCTGTGTATAAAAGTGGTCAAAGCGGCAAAAGGTAGACCTTTCAGTGCTGGACCCATGTCTTCAGTTCATTAAGAAAAAGTTGGTTATGCCATCCACCATATTAATACTAGTTTAAGAGCGAGTCAAAGCACATTCGTATACCAGACAAGCCTGCGGCGTTCCAAATCGAAAATCTCACGATTTATCCAAACCTAAATCCTCCAGTTCACAAATAGTGAACAATTCATAAAACCTCCATGTTGATGTAAAAATCATTAGATGAATCGTTTGGGGGGCCTCTGTGGCTGAGGTGGTTAGCATACCGGCACGGCGAAAGGACTCAGGAATCACAAGGCTTATGGTTATAGTACACGAATGTTTTGACGCCTAGATTATACTCACTGTAGAATGAAGACCTTTGGTTGAGAATCCTTGACAAACTATTTTTTGGAATCAGTAACCTGTGGCTTAGTTTGAAATCATCGCATTGTACACAATATCTCACAAATGTCACTAGACGATATACATGCATGTGTACGCCATATACAGGACCCATTGATATATTACTATGCAGAAACGGATAATTGACAATTTCAGGACTGGAATTATTCCCTTTGTCCCAATGACGAGAAGAGACGAGATATTGCTCAGCCTTGTACACATATAAGTCTGCAGTATACGATGTAACCTTAAAACTATTTGTTGTGGCCTTCAAATCTAACAGAGGTGGATAAATTTCTTTCACAATAGGAATTGTTTATTGGCAAAAGATCATCAGAATGCCGCCTGGTAAATCAAATGGATTGAGCTTTGAGAGTGAATGAATGATTATGGCTTAACACCACATCGGCAATATCTCAGCCATATCTTGGCGACCGAGCTTTGAGAAGATTACTTTTTAATAATTTCTGCATTTGGTGACATTATAAATGAGGGTAGGCCAGTTTAAACATTGCACTGCAGCTCCACAAACCTTGTGTGTATGAAGCTTTTATTGCACGTACAGTGGTGGGTAAAGTCTTTTTCGATACCTGACTGTAAATACACCTATAAAATGGTAATTTAAATGGCAGGTACTCATCGTTAACTATGATTCCAGCCCCTCCGCCTAACTTCATCTGCTCATCGGAGTTCCATAACCAGACAGCATCGCAGAGTGGGTCCTTCAACTGGAGCGAACAACAACAACAGTGTGAGGTGGTGGATCCTGTGACCAATCAGTCAGCTCCTTGTGACGCTGGCTTTGTCTACAGTATGCCCCGGGAAAACAGCATTGTTACAGAGGTGAGAGGTGCAGTAAGCCCCTGGAAAACAGCATTGTTTTAGAGGTGAGAGGTGCAGTAGGCCTAACCCTGGGAAATCAACAATGGTACAGAGGTAAGAAAGCCAAAGCCCCGCCGTAAACAGCATTGTAACAGAGGTAAGTGGTTCAATAAGCCCAGGGAACACAGAATTAATTCTTACAGATGTGAGAGGTGTAAAATATGCCCCGGGAAAACAGCATCATTACACAGAGGTATACTGTGCCCCGGGGAACAGCATTGTTACAGAGAGAGTTATATAGTACTTGTATGCCTCGGGAAACAGCATTGTTACAGAGAGAGTTATATAGTACTTGTATGCCCCAGGAAACAGCATCGTTACAGAGAGAGTTATATAGTACCTGTATGCCCCTGGGAACAGCATTGTTACACAGAGGTATAGTGTGCCCCGGGGAACAGCATTGTTACAGAAAGAGTTATATAGTACATGTAGCCCCCAGGAAACAGCATTGTTACAGAGAGAGTTATATAGTACGTGTATGCTCCGGGGAACAGCATTGTTGTAGAAAATACAATTATGATATAGGTCAATAGCCGTTAATGGCAAAGAAAATACTAAAATAAAGTATTTATCAGGTGAAAGACCATTAAACATTGGCCAGGAAAATGGTTTGATTTATTTGTTTAGAATTTTTCTAGCAGACTAAAATGCATTTAAAACATAGGATTCTATGGTGGTCTAATGGGACCAACTGGGTGTCAGTGACGTAACAGCAATCTTTTTGGCTTGAAAAAGTTCGCATCAAGGTTCTTTTGTTGAATGCATTCATAGTTCTAAATGAAGATGCATTTTGCATGATGAAATATAACAATCTATGAGTGTTAAGTGGAAAAAAGCTGAAGTGACATCACTGACCCCAATTTGGTCAGAAAGGCCACGGTAGAATCCGAAGTTTTAAATGCATTTTCTAGGGAAAAAAATATTCTAAAAAAATATAAATGAAACAATTTTCCCAAACAGTATATAATGGTCTTTTGTCTGACATGTACCTCATGCTAGTGTTCCTTTAAATAATAAACAAGAGAATAACCAGTATACAACCTTCGCTCAGTATCGCCGGTGTAGTAAAATATGTAAGATGTCGTATGTGGCATCACATGAAGCTCACGATGTGCACAGATGTGTCCAAAGTATATCCTAGAACTTACCATTATTTAAAAAGGTAAAGGCGTGTGCTTACTGTATATCACGATGATGACAGACTGCAGATGTATGGTGATGCTTGCCTACAGTACACTATGCCGGGGAATTTACCATTGTTTCAGAGGTAAGAGGCAAGAGAAGAATTTCACATTGGAATGGAGGCCAGGTGCGTATTGATATGTGTACAGGAAACTTGCCATTATTACAGAGATGAGAGGTGTAATGATGTCTATAGGATACCTGGTATTGTTACAGAGGTGAGATGATGCCCACGGTATACCCAGTATTGTTACAGAGGTGAAATGATGCCCACGGTATACCCAGTATTGTTACAGAGGTGAGATGATGCCCACGGTATACCCAGTATTGTTACAGAGGTGAGATGATTCCCACGGTATACCCAGTATTGTTACAGAAGTAAGACGTATACTATTAGATTTTTATGAATAGTTTGCCCTGGTAGCCGAAAATCGTAACGTAAATAGTTACAAAAGTAAGATTTATTTATTTGTTTGATTGTTGTTTTAAGCCATTACTCAAGAATATTTCACTCATACGGCCAGCAATATGATGGGAGGAAACCAGGAGAATACCAAAGAGGTTTATCTCTTAGTATTATTGCTGAAACCTCAATGTTTGCGATGAAATTGAAAAGTCAAAACAAACTGTTTTACACCTTGATAGATCTCGTTCATTTGGATTTGGCGGTTGGATTTTTTCCTCCTTCAGTTAAACCTTTAGAATGGTAATTTCAGACATGTTGCTTCTATTGTCATTGTGCTGAACTATTATTCTATTATTCAGTTTGGTATTTCCTCTATCTAGCCTAACTGTATCTTTATGCACCCTGGTTTTATATGTTTGTCCATTCTGACTTTATGTCCTTATGTCCACAAATGTCTTTATCAAACCTGGTGCTGTGTCTTTGTTCAGCCATGCTCTATGTCTCTACCTTACAAGCCAGATTTGTACATAAATTGTCCACCTAGGCCTGATATTTATACAGTTGGGTGCTTTGTCTTTTTCCCACCTTGCTTTATACCGTCTTCGGTCTGTGTTGTAATCTATCTTGACATTGTCTTCATCCACTCCGGTTAGATGTCGGTGTCCAATCTGGCTTGATGTCTTTATCCAGCATGGCATTTGCCCATCATGACATTTTGTCTTTATTCATCTTGTCTTTATCCAACATGACATCCTGTCTTCACCCAGCATGACTTTATGTCTTCATCCCCCCCCCCCCGGCGTGTTGTCGGCGTCCAACCTGATTTGCTGTTTTTATCCAGCATGACATTTCGTCTTTATCCAGCATGACAATTGGTCTTTATCCATCCTGACTTTATGTCTTCATCTACTGCGGTTTTATGTCAACGTTCAACTTGGCTTGCTGTCTTTATCCTGCTTGTGCTTATGCATATGGCTCCTTGTCTTTATCCAGCTAGAGTTAATGTCTGTCCAACATGGCTTAATGTCTTTATTCCATTAAGCAGTCTGACTTCAAAACCAATACGTATTTATGTCCTTGCCCAACCTGTTTCTTTTTTGTCTATTCTTTCGGGCATCATGTCTTTAGGCTCTCTGGTTTTATGTCTTTATAGAACATCGCTTTTTGCCTACGTCCTTCATCCAAGCCTAGATTCGTGTCGATTTTTGTAGCCTTGTTACCTGTCTATCCAGTTTGACTTTGTCATTAACCTGTCCGGTTTTATGTCTTTGTCCAGCCGGATTTCATGTCTTTCAGCCAGGTGTTATGACTGTCCAGCCAATCTTTCTATATGTCTTTCTCAGTGGGACCTGGTCTGCTCTAGACAATACCTAGCTGAGATGAGTCAGACGACCTTTACCATTGGTCAAGGCATCGGGGGTACCCTGTTTATGTTCCTGGCGGACCGATGGGGCCGGAAGTGGGTGTGTCTTCTGAACCTGTGGGCGGCAATTGTGTGTAGCGTTGTGATTGCGTTCCTCCAGTCGCCATTGGCCATGATTTTAATGCGCCTAGTTGTTGGCATCTTCCAGTCGGTAAGTTCTGCTGAACTATCTATGTATGGCGAGTTCATGCCGCCAAAGTGCTGCCGTCACTGACGTATCATGCCAAAAACACCAGACACGACACCCCGCCCAGTCACATTATATACTGACACTTGGCCAAACAGCCCTGTTTAACTGCTTTAACTTCTAAATACTGAAAAAAGTCTGCCAAAAATAAAGTACTATAATATAAGTTTTACTTCGAATGTTTGTCCTACACACCAGTACTTACCCCCACTGAGCTGTCTCTTCCGCTCAGTAAGTAACATATCATTATTGATTATCACTGATTCTTCATCCTATCCACCCCCACCCCCACAAAAGAAACCCCACACACCCACTCCCCCAAAAATCCACGTTTTTCGAGATCCTAAAATTTAGTAATTTTTCTTTCATACGATTTTATATCAAAAGCTAAACCTAAAAACCGGTCCTTGTACTTTTACAGGGTTACATCATGGTTGTGACAGTTATCACTTTAGAGCTGGTGCCAGTATCCAATCGATCGTACCTGTCCTTGTGGGGTAATCTCATCTGGGCGCTTTCCCTAACGGTTTTCTCTGGGTTGAGCTACCTCTGTCGTGACCTATCTTGGCGTTACAGTCAAATCGTCCTGACGCTGCCGTGTCTTGTGGTCATACCCAACATGATGTACGTAGGTAAAGCAGCATGGGGTAAAAGGGAATTCGAGAAGCATTTCTATATGAAAAGCTTTCCATACAAGCCTCACAAGAATCCATTTTGGAAATGACTTTGTTTTGTGTGAGTGAGTGCTTAGACTTTTAAACAATGTGCTTAAACAATTTTTCAGTCATATGACTACGAAGGATTGATTAGAGCGCATGTAATGTGCCTCCTTGTTGCAACCAGTCGTTGCACTGTCCCCTTAATGTTGGACGCCAAGTGAGGAAGTCACAACTTCCTCTTTTCAGGTGTTAGGTGTAACCCAACCCAGGAACCATGCCCCAAAGCGGACCCTCCACCAACTGTGCTATCGGGGCCGGTCTCTCTGTTTTGATAAAAGTCGATGATTTCATGCAGGTTATCGTCTTTCTTTCCAAAAATATAACCCGTTTGACTCCACAGGATTTGTAAATGAAGTATAACTTATATTGAAAATGCTGCATCAGATGGATTTCGCTCGTTCAATAACATAAAAGACTACAACAGAGAGAGTAAAACTAAAACAGCAACCACAGCGGAATAGTCGACAAATGTTCGCTGAAAACAACAAAAATCACATCAAAAACTTGGCCATTGTATCTACCATGGTAACACGTAACACTTCTATCTTGCCATGCGGCTTTAACACACATCGGCATGGCTGGTCACAATCAATTTAATCTCCTGCCTTTAAAATATGTCGTCATGGTGCATGTAGTCACAGTCAACTTGGTCGCCTGTCTTTAGGATATGTCGTCATGGTACCTGTGATTACAGTCAACTTGGCCTCCTGTTTTCGGGATATGTCGTCATGGTACATGTAGTCACAGTCAACTTAGCCTTCTGTCTTTAAGATATGTCGTCATGGTACAGTAAACACAGTCAACTTGACCTACTGTCTCTAGGATATGTCGTCATGGTTCATGTAGTCACAGTCAACTTGGTCTCCTGTTTTCGGGATGTGTCGTCATGCTATATGTAGTCACAGTCAACTTAGCCTTCTGTCTTTAAGATATGTCGTCATGGAACTTGTAGCCACAGTCAACTTGACCTACTGTCTTTTGGATATGTCGTCATGGTTCATGTAGTCACCGTCAACTTGGTCTCCCGCCTTTGAGATATGTGGTCATGGTACCTGTAGTCACAGTCAACTTGGTCTCCTGTCCTTGGGATGTGTCGTCATGCTATATGTAGTCACAGTCAACTTGGCCTCCTGTCTTTAGAATATGTGGTCATGGTGCATCTGGTCACAGTCGTCTTGCCCACATGTCCTTAGGATCTGTTATCATCATAGTCACAGTCAACATGTTCAGTCGTTCTAGATCAGTCCAGAGCGTTCTATTCCAGAGCGGTAGCGTCTAATGAAGCAAAATTAATATCACTGCTTTTTTCCCTAATTCTGCTTGAGAATGTGAACAGTAAAAATAAAACATTAATAGGAGCAAACTGACAAGAGAGGCCGGTAACGAGTGACCCAGCATCTGCTAACTATCACAACGTCGTAGGTTCTCTTCTTTTCACTACCCACTATCTATGCAGTCTGTTGTATTTAATACAAGTTCTCATGGTAGCCACAATCAACTTACATGTACATGTACCTGTGACAGCCTAGACGATCTGAACCCATAACAATATATATTCATTGGATCAATGATTACGCGCACCAACAAAAGCGGAAAATGTAAAGCCTAACCGTACGATCCAAAAATTTGTGGCTAGCTATAGGCCTACTATGCAAAAGTTGTCACAAACGAACTTAGTTTAGTGTCAGAAAGTTACCACACAAGTCCGAATTTTCGAAGTTATCATTCTTAAAAGTGACGAAGTCGAGTATGGAATGACGTTTTTGTGTTCTTATCGTGTTGAGGTATTATGAACCATGGTATACACTAAATTCCACTTTTCTTTTCTTTTCATATTCAGTTTATTGGATGAATCTATCCGCTGGCTTCTGGCAAACGGCAAATTTCAGGCCATGAAAACGATAGTATCCAAGGCTGCTAAAATTAACGGTAGAAGAGACCATCCAGTTGTACAGGCATACTTGGACTCTTGTGACAAAGCCTTAGCAACGGAATCTGAGGAGAAGCTGGTGAATGGGGGAAAACTTGATATACAAATGAATACACGTGACCCGGAAACACCTGGCCAGGATCATAAGGAAACGTTACGTATACGAGGTGTGAGGCAGACGGAAAGACCTGAAATACATGGCCCGGTCCACGCTGAAGCACTGGCGACACGAGGTCCGTGTCAGATAGAGAGTCCGGACACACGAGGTTCAAGTCACCTGGACACACGAGATGCCGGCTATATGGAAGAGACTGATACGCTTCAACCAGTTTCTACAGATTCCCCATGTGATCTGATGAAGCACCCAAAACTCAGGCTTTTCACATCGGTCATGACATTCGCATGGTTAGTTCTTAACATAACTGGTATACTTAGAGTTTATTTTGGCAATTCTGGGGGGAAGTTTGCCAGAATATAGAAAATAGTTCAACACTATGCATAGGATGTTACGGGACAAACATGATAAGTAGAGTATATCACATGTATCGATGTTATAATTCTGCTGACGCATAGACCGTGCGGCATATTGGCCTTGGCTGATACAGCATTCAGGCCTTGGCTGATACAGCATATTGGCCTTGGTTGATACATCATTCAGGCTTTGGCTAATACAGCATATTGGCCTTTGCTGATACAGCATCCAGGTCTTCACATCTCCGAGCCATTCGCAGAAACAGCATATTGGCCTTCGCTGATACAGCATATTGGCCTTCGCTGATACAGCATTTAGGCCTTGGATGATACAGCATTCAGGCCATCACATTTGCGAGCCATTCGCAGATACAGCATTCAAGCTTTCACTGATACAGCATATTGGCCTTCGCTGATACAGCATATTGGCCTTGGTTGATACAGCATTCAGGCCTTGGCTGATACAGCATATTGGCCTTGGTTGATACAGCATTCAGGCCTTGGCTGATACAGCATATTGGCCTTTGCTGATGTAGCATATTGGCCTTGTCTGATACAGCATTCAGGCTATGGCTGATACAGCATATTGGCCTTCGCTGATACAGCATACAAGCTTCTCGACATCGCAAAATACAGCCTTTCGCTGGATATATCCAGTTATCTATGTTCACTCCACGAGCAAACCTTATATGAACTTGGTTTACTAACTGGCACCGCCGGTGCGAGTGGTATACATTCAAAAACATTTGGACAACATACCTGATGTCCAAGAACATCGGTCTTATTACACGAAGTAACTGGTAATCCATGATTATGTATAATACGTACGGTGTAATTATCGGTTGCACTATCTCTCGGGGACCCCGCTCAACACCACATAAAGGTTGTGGACAATGTATCAGCGAAAAGTTCTTGAGTTTAGCAGAAGACAACAATCACATATAAATAAATGAGCGAGTGAGTGATTAGGGTTTAACGTCGTACTTACAGTTTTTGCAGTCATATGACGAAAGAATCCTTAGAGTGCATGTAATGTGCAAGTAAGCCACCGCGCCCAAGGCATTATACTGATACGGTTCAACCAATCGTTGCGCTATCCTCTTAATGCTGAACGCCAAGCGAGGAACTTACAACCATCTCTTTTAAGGAGCTGTGTAATGACCTACTTTTGTGATGCTAATTTTATTAATGAAACAGTTTTTGGAAAATTGACTTTGGGTATTGATTTACCGATTGATGATCTAAGTTGAATACTTCGGTCAATAGCTACCGCCATAATCCATGTTAATCCTTCACCCTCTGTTCATTCAGGGTCACTAACAACTGGGTGTACCTGGGCATGTTTCTCACCTCTTCGTCTCTGGCAGGAAACCCCTATCTGAACCTATTCCTGAACGCCGTGGTGGAGATCCCTGGTGGCGTCATAACCTACTTCTCTATCGTCAAGTAAAGACTGTGTATCTGGGTTCCATGGGGGTGACATGTGGCCTAGTAATTTAACATGCTTGTCCTTTGATGGCTAGGGCACGTTCCTAGCTTCGAACCCACATGCCTTCCACCATATAGGGTGTTATAGTCGGGAAAAGCCAGATAACTGCCAAAGGCATTCCAGTTTTGCCTTAGTGATGATAAAATGTGTCCTTTCATTACAACATAATACTGTGTATCCGTCATAATATCCTGTTAATCTAATGCAGTATTTATGTTGAATCAATAGACTGTGTATTATTATAGTTAACAGAAAAATCAGCTCCAAGAACAGAATACCTTCTAGCATTACTTAGACAACAGATTTTCTGTTAAAAACTTAACAGAATAATTTTTTTCTGAAGGTACATGTAGGCCCCTACAACCCTTAATCAAACAAATAAATATATAGGATTTGTAACGGGTTTGACTTATCAGCAAATAATCTAGATATATGTAGAGAGAGAAGTGAACAATACTTTGAGCTGCAGGGCACAACGTGTCCCTAATTTTCAGTTTTGTCGTGAACGTCTTATTCAATTCAAATATGTATTAAAGTATAAAATGCTACCTGTGTTATGTCCAGGACCGGTCTGAACGTAATCCTGTAAAAACTCATACTCTCATCATATGACGTTATCTGGTTTCCTATTATCTCAATTTGTATCATACAGATGCTTAAAAATTCTCTTTTGCTCAGGATTGGTCGAAAGTACACTGCCATTATCTTTAATTTGATCACAGCGGCGAGTCTGTTGGCTGGTGTCATCTTGCAGGTCACTTCAGGTGAGTTACCTCTTTAAGGACTAAAGAAAAGCACATCTACGTTGTCGTGTTAGAAACAGTAATATAAAAGACTACTGCACAGAAAGTAGGCCAATACCAAAGCAGCGACGAGATTCTGAAGTCATGACCTCCAACTATTGTCACAATCCCAAACTCAATTTTGCCAATTTCAGGCAGTCCCAATCCAGCATATAAATTTATTTATTTGAAAAGAATATTTCACTTACACGACGGTAGCCCAGCATATAAAAACAGGTTGTACAAAAACAACAAATTCACTCATCACTCCACACTTTTGCCGTGAAACTGACAATTCATTTCTCATTAATTTCCTTGTTTACCTTAATCCTGTCCTCTGCGATCGCTTTAGGTTCGTCTATGCTGTTTTCCTCTTCGATCGTATGTTTGAAGGCTTGCCATCAACCTGAGGATGGCCGTGGGATCTTCCTGGGTTCCTGGGTTTCTTCCCGCTGTAATGCTGGCCGCTGCCGTATAAGTGATATATTCTTGAGTACGGCGTAAAATTCCTATCAAATAAATAAATAAATTAATGTATTTATTTCACTGGTGTTTTACGTCGTACTCAAGAATATATTCACAACAAATAAATATTCCTATCCTCGAATGTGTGCATGAATACATACATTGTAGGTTCTGCTGTGAGTAACGCCATTACAGCCCTGGCGATTGTCGGCAAGTTTGGTAATTCCATAGCGTTCGGGAGTCTGTTTACCTATACACCTGAACTATTCCCAACAAACCTCAGGTGAGTGCATGAGCAACCCTTACCTTTGCTAATGTTACCCTCTGATTGGTTAGAGCGTCCGCCTCGAAGTCAATACACCTGGGATCAAATTAACTCGGGTCAGGTCATAACAAAGAAAAAATGTTACTTGCCGCTGTCAAATTGCTTGATGCGCATTGTTAGCGGTCGGAGCAAGGAACGGGTCTGTCTGGACTTGTGTCAGTATAATCTGACTGGATGGTGTGTCATGGCTGGTGTTTTCGGCATGATACTTCAGGACTCGGCCTGCCTCACGACGACAGGCTTTGTGTCACAAACATTTTATGAATGTGCATTCAAAATATGTCCGCTGTTATTTCAGTTACGCATTAATCATAAGGTTATTAACTGTTGCCAGATTTCAATATTGGTACAAGTCTCAGTCTGATATATTATCAGTAAAAATTTAATCTAGACCTTAAAACTCATAATAAACTTTAATGAAAAACCTAATTGGAGGACGACAGGGTCTTAATGAACAAATGTAAATCTAAAATGGTTTCGGAGTAAAGGTGTATTCCTGGGTCGCATTTGTTCATTTGAGTTGATCATACTCCTTACAGCGCAAGTCCACGATCGCTTTACATCTCTGCCATCACTTGACAATCTTGACATTTGGAGCCTTTGAGTTGTACGTAGGCTTGTTTAGGCTTAGCCTCACCACTTGTGTCCTCGTGCGAAACTATTTAATCACCATTTATCAATAAAATTGTTTCAGGTTTTGATTATGTTGTACATATATTATATAAATAGAATGCAAAACATAATATTAGAAACAAAGGTTGAGATAGATTGTTTTTGTTTTCTGACATCACTTTTTACGTCATCACCGTGACCCCAGTGACTTCGGCGTTGTTCAAGAATTCAGACAAACAGTTGCTTGTTGTGGCAGTGATGTTAAGCGAACGCAGAGAGCGATGTATGAGCTGTAAGGAGTTTGCAAATTAATTTAAATTGTTGCTCACTGATTTGTATGTTAACAGGAGCCTAGGTATAGGCATAGCCAGCTCCGCTGCACGGGTCGGTGGAATGATGGCTCCCTATTCCAATCTACTGGTAAGTGCTGCTTTGTCAAGTCTAAAGCATGATCAGAGCACAGTATCATATCTATTGGTATTTACGTGGGAGGGTCTGCCATCAACCTGGGGATGGTCTTATGTTTCCCCAGGGCTCTGCCCATTTTCCTCTTACCATAATTCTGGCCGCCGTCGTATAAGTGAAATATTCTTGAGTATGGCGTAAAACACCAATGAAATAAATAAATCTGCTGGTATTAAAGTGGCACTTTGTGAAGTCTACTGCATGATACGTCAGTGCTGTCCTATCGCTACTGGTAAGCACTACTTCGTTTAGTTTACTGACACGACTAATAAGTCCATGCCTTGCTGTCTACTACTAAGTGCCGCTTTGTCAAGTTTACTTTAACACGGCTAAGGCCATATAAGTCCATGCCGCCTTGTCTAATGTAGGCTAAGTGCCGTGTTTACCAGTGTGCGATGGATGAAGTCTTGTCAAGTCTACTGTTAAGACCATGCCATCGTGTCCAATCTTAATATATCAATCTGGATATCAGTCGATGCTAAGAGACATGTATTAAATTTAATGATAGAGACCTACATTTAAAAATTCAATTTGTAACTTCTAACTTCAAACTAAAGATCTCCACGGAAATCCATGGGGTCCTTTCCATAAATGTGCCGTAACTTGATGTGGGTTCTATATAGTCGATGTTAAAAATATATATTACGTATTAAATTAATGAACCTGCGGATGGTCGTGGGTTTCCCCCAGGCTCTGCTCGGTTTCCACCCACCATAATGCTGGCCGCCGTCGTATAAGTGAAATATTCTTGAGTACAGTGTAAAACACCAATCAAATAAATAAATCAATATTAAGTTAATGCAAACATACCTGTTCTTTTGAATCTTATTATATTTTCAGATCCGCGTGGCGCCATGGTTACCGGGTGTACTGTACAGTGTGACATCGCTGGTCTGCAGCTTAATATTCGTCTTCTTACCGGAAACCAAAGACAAGACATTGCCCCAAATAAAAGAGGATGTAGACAAGTGGTACAGACCAAAATCCAAGTTATTAGACTATGATACAGTTTATGAACACAGCAAAGCAAAACAATTCCAACAGGCATATCTTTGACAATCTATAATGTAAGGTCAATCGATGTTTTTAAATTCGCTTGATTAAATTATACCGATATGACAGGAAATAGTGAGTCATCATATTTGTATACGGCGTGCATGTCTGTTTACACCAATATAGGGTGAATAAATCGACTCTCTCTCACGAATCGACTCACTTCCGATGCTATTAGACTCCATTAACATTTGGAACTACTGGTGAAACAAAGCTTTTCCCGCTTTCAGGGAATGAAGCAATTGAACACGATTTGTTATGGTGTGAAATAAATTCATTTTGGCTTATTAGAGTCAAATATATATTTGATACACGTACTTAGGCAATGTGCAGGTGATGCACTATTATTACATCTCTTAACGATCAATTTGTTGACATTCGTATACCATCCGCCAAAGAAAATTGACATTCCAGGTAAATAATTACAAAGCCAATTCCCTACACAACGTTCAATACAAACCACCAAAGAACTAAGAAATTATGTTAAGTACAAAACTAAAACAAATTCCTACAAAGAGAAGCAAACAACAGTTTCCAATGATAGGAGACGCAATAATGTAACAGACGAGTAAATAATAAAGCAGTATATCCAAATCCTGTACTGAAGGTTGTTTCACACAGATTGGTGGCCTACTCAGTGAAATGCCTAACACGCTTTTTAGCGTTGAAACGCACTCCAGTTTATGGCAATTCAGAAACGATAATTGGACGATATGTAGACTTACATGTGCAGTATGAATAGCTCTGGTATACAAGCATGTTCTAAGGCCATTTAGTATAAAGTGCACAAAGGACCTGGTATGATAAGGTGGGGAGTCGGTCCCAGCGCAAGAAACTGTGCACCTCAAGAAGCGACACTGAGATTGACACCTCATGACACCTTCACAAGGCCACATCTGTTTTCAGTTATGTTTTACTCATCTTTTCCTGTTACATGACAACCCTGCGATTTATGAAACATGCAAAAATGCAGTGAAGGAAGTCTATATCTGTGTTATGTACATGTCATAGAACCGAAAAATGGTACTCTAGTTGCAGTCACACCGAAATACCTTTTCTGTTTTAGACACTGTAGGGTTGGGAATATCTCTGCGCCATTAATGTAACTTTCTGAACTATTCTTGGTCACGTCAGTAAACACCAACCAAATAAATAAATACATAACAGATGGAAATGTTAGCCATATGATTCCGTTATGTTACACACAGTTACTGATAGGCGGCCACATGTGCTCACAAGCAGAATCCACGTGTGATTTCAGTATAGTTGCCACTTACAACGTATTAGCATACCTTAACAATTATTGATTCTGATTCATGACGCAGAAGAATTGAACCAATAAGAATCGAACTTTCACAGTGTGTTCCCCACAGCGACTCCATAGAGGATGCCTTACAGCGACTCCATAGGGGATGCCTTACAGACTTCGGCAGAAATACGGATTTCGAACTTGCCACAATATGACAAAATTGATCATGGGGTTTATGTTTTACATATGAAAAAAAAAACCTTTACAAAAACGAAACTTTGACAGCACGCAGAAATATTTTTTTTAGTTATAACATCAATCTTCATACACTAAATTTTAAAAAAAGTACCTTATATGAACCAAAAATTGACGTTTTTGATCGAGAGTGCAGTTTTGAGGGGGTTATTACTGAGCGCCATCTGTTCTATGGCAATATAAACTTTAACGCAGCCTACCAGGTCCAGCACTCTCATTCACAGAAAACAGAGAAATAAAAAGATCCACTTTTATCCACTGTAAACATAAAATGTATCAACTTTGGTCCGAAAAAACTTACCTGAATGCAGTTACATACCTTGTAAATGTGAATTCGCCAGCCACCAATCATCCACACTTTTAGCAGTTAACAATTTAAAGGTTATTTTTAATCGTTAAATTTCTTGGAATAATAATCTGTGTAATAGGCGAGATAGCTTCTTTCAGAGGCATTTAGGAATTGGGATGGTATAGATTGACAGAGGCATTACTTATGGATAACAATTCCTGGATTTATTGTGTTGGTGGCACCTACCGAGCGCCTACAATGACCTCATCAGATTAGACAGTGACCGCCTTAAACCCTGAAGCCATTAAACCCTGAAGCCATTACCCTGAAGTTACTATCTATGCTACATTGTTGACTGTTGTTGACACCACTCACTCTGTTACTGTATATATGTTGTCTTGTATCTCTGTTTGTTCATATGGTTTGATAACGATGTAAGAACCTACATCGAAACGTCACCAACACAATAAATCCAGGAATTGTTATCCATAAGTAATGCCTCTGTCAATCTAATAGGCGAGATACTTTTTAATTTAGCCCCCTAACTTACGCTAAGAAAACATTTACAAGTCAGGGGGGATATACCGGAAATCTGCCATTAAACTAATCAGAGTGAACTAATTGAATCAAACTAAAATTTGATTTTAGTAAATTTGAAATTGTACCCCGTCACAAAAGCGAACACAGGAGACACGAAAGCGTCACGTGACACGTCACGTCAAAAAACCTATTAGCTGTCCATTTTCAGTGTGGTTTCTAATTGTGGATAGACCAATATCGTTGCAATAAATTGGATTTTGCGGTTAGTTTAAGTGATCAACTGATGCATTGTGAACCACACATTTATGAGCAGGGAACTACAAACGACTGCCTGTGTCACAATGCATGCGTGTTGAGCAGCATACTGCAGTCACTTATCGGGGTGAGCTGGCAAGAAAACCGAGTCATTGAATGAAGAAAATATTGTCACATTTGTTTGTCACATATGTTCGGTAAGTTCCCTGAAGTCGGTACAGTCAGCTGGGCCAAATGCTTACACCCATGCAGGACGAGGACGAGCAGGGCCGCTAAAACACGACCCTTGCGTTCTCAAACATCAGGCCTGACCAAGCGCCAAACTAAAAGAAACATCGGCCCTTTGAACAAGGAACAGAGCTGATACTCTTTGGTGGGTATCACATGTTTTTGTTTATATTTGCTTATAGTCACATTGTTTAATACTGATGGTACGGGAGATCTCCTAGGTTTTGTGATGTCACTCTGTATAGCTATAACATGTCAAAATGACGTCACCACTTGACGGCTAGGTACTGAGGACTGTTTTCTATTCACTTTGTTGATAAGCGGTGTACAATTTTTAAAATATTTTTAGAAGATTTCTGGAATACTGCTTTATTAATCAATTCAGCTTTAGTGGCTGACTTTATGTTCTGACTTTAACTGATGAAAGTGTGGATATATTGTGGCTGGCGATTTTAAATCTGCATTTTCACACCAAAGTTGATATATTTTATTTTAAGAGTAGATAAGTTAGTGAGGTAAATGCATGGGGACTAGGTCATTTTAGTTATCTGTTTAAGTCACTCCTCAAAAAGTGTACACTTTAGAACTGTTTCAATATACATGTATAGTGCTATATTTTATACTAGAAAAAACTCACGTCTTCACAGGTATACACATTATAATATACTTTATACATGTACAGTAGCAACCATCAATTATTGGTTTCGGTCACTTAATATTCATGGCCACGATCATAAATTATGACCGTTAGAATGAAGACCTTCGCTCATTCAAACACACGATTTCCACACATGTCCGTGAACTGTAACGCATATTGCCTATGCCCTCAATAGGCCTATGGCATTTTCGTGACATGTTATGGCATTCTCTTATATAACATATAAGAACCTTGGGCCTGTGCAGTCAATCCATAGTGTGTTAAATCACTGAACACTGGTCTGATTATGGACTCCCAAGACATCGGTATTAACGTGGATTCCCTCCTGATGGCGTTACGTCCATGGGGGAAGTGGCAGCTTCGCCAAATCGCCTGGCAGATGATGCTGGGTCTACCTGCAGCTTGCCAGCTTCTGGCCATAATAATCTTGGGTAGGTTTTTAATGTACGAGTTCAAACTTTTCAAAGGGATCGTGGCAGAGACATCAAGCAAAGGGTGAAGTTAGAATATGTAATTTGTGTTGTTGGGGCTATATTGGCCATTGCCAACAGCGAAGAGAATCCCAACCGTTAAAGTCAAGCCCTAGGAGCCACCGGGATATTGAAAGAATTCATTCATAATAACTATTACTATGTTGTAAGAGATCTAATGTTGTTTCTTAGTTGAACGTTTATCTATCAACGTATATACACTAAAAAAACCGCTCAGTTTTAACAGAAAGTTTGTTGCTGGAGTGATGGCAGAATGTAGAGAATGTAATATTGTACAGTAATATGCGTGTTGCAGTGTAATGTTCAATATAATATCCTGTTAGTCAAATAGAATCTTTGTGTTGAATTATTAGAATATGTGTGTTATATTTAACAGAATAATCTGTTACAACAGCACAATACATTCTACAGACAACAGAATTTCTGGTCTGAGTGTAACTGGTTTTGTGTAAATAACATGATATTAAATGTCATTATGCATGATTATGTCAGTGCAAATCGTTTTGGAAAATCTTAGGAAATGTGTTTACTCTGAATCACAGTCTGTTCTCACCAAGTGTCCAATACATCGTAAAACCAGATGATTATGGTGTAAGTCGTATAAGAATTTGCCGTACAAAATTATTTGGATCGATTGGGTCAAATTTAAGCCTCAGTTAACACTGTTTCCGCAGATTTTTAACTCGGGTAATTATATTAGGTAAAGTTATTTTAGATATCTAACAGAAAATATGCCAATAAAGGTGGTAACTTCGTGGCATGTAGGCCTACTTTTCGTTAACTATGGTTCCAGCCCCTCCGCCTAACTTCATCTGCTCTTTGGAGTTCCGTAACCGGACAACATGGCAGAGTGGGTCCTTCAACTGGAGCGAACAACAACAACAGTGTGATGTGGTGGATCCTGTGACCAATCAGTCAGCTCCTTGTGACGCTGGCTTTGTCTACAGTATGCCCCGGGAAAACAGCATTGTTACAGAGGTGAGAGGTGAACAGTTTGCCCAACGAAAACAGCTTTGTTCAGAGGTGAGAGGTGCCTAGTACGGGTCAGGAAGACAGCATAGTTTCGGAGATAAGAGATGTGCATATGTTTAGGGAAAATAGTATTGTTGCGGAGGTGAGAGGTGCACAGTATGGCCCAGCAAGAGAGCATTGTTTCAGAGGTGAGAAGTGTACATATGTCCAGGGAAAACAGCATTTTTACAAAGTTACCGTTGCACAGTATGGCCCGAGGAAACAGCTTTGTTGCAGAGGTGAGAGATGTACATACGCCCAGGGAGAACAGTATTTTTACAGGGTTAAATGTGTATATTTGCCCTGGGAGAACAGCTTTGTTACAGGTTGAGAGGAGTACGGTATGGCAAACAGCATTGTTACATAGACCCTGGCAATTGTTATAGAATAATTAACATTAAGTACAGTTAAAATTGTCTAAAGTGAAAGTGCTTCTCTTGTCGTAAATGAGGCGTGACTCTGGAAAACACTTTGTCCAATATGCCTTCTTGTCTTATCGAGCCAATTTCATGTCTTCTGATCAGACTTTTCCAGTTTGTCTTCATGTCTATCCAGCGTGGCTTTATGTCTATTCAGCGTCATGTCTTTATCAGGCCTAGCTTCATGTTCTTCCCAGTGCTATGTCTTTCGGCCAGGCGTTATACATGTGTATGGCATCATCCAGCCAGTCCTTATATGTGTCTTCCTCAGTGGGACATGATCTGCTCCAGGCAGTATCTAGCCGAGATGAGTCAAACGACCTTTACGTTTGGTCAAGCCATCGGGGGTATCCTGTTTATGTTCTTAGCAGACCGACGGGGCCGGAAGTGGGTGTGTCTTCTGAACCTGTGGGCGGCAATTGGGTTTAGTGTTGTGATAGCCTTCGTCCAGTCACCACTGGCCCTGATTTTAATGCGACTAGCTGTCGGCATCTTCGAAGCGGTATGACAAATGTTTAACATTTCATTATTTACACATACTTCGCAGTAAATGTCCTATGAGCCTGATGTTTTCGTTCATACGGAAATCGTAATTGATTATCATCAGCGTGTTCTACACACTGTGGTCTTTTAGTGTAACACTGTCAGGAATGCAATACCTTCTACCACTATCTTTGGTTTATTAGTCTTTTTTCGGGGGCCTCCGTGGCTCAGTCGGTTAGCGCGCTAGCGCAGCGCAATGACCCAGAAGTCTCTCACCAATTCGGCCGCTGTGAGTTCAAGTCCAGCTCATGCTGGCTTCCTCTCCGGCTGTACGTTGTAAGGTGTGCCAGCAACCTGCGGATGGTCGTGGGTTTCCCCAGGGCTGTTCCCGGTTTCCTCCCACCATAATGCAGGCCGCCGTCGTATAAGTGAAATATTCTTGAGTACGGCATAAAACACCAATCAAATAAATAAATTAAAAAAATAAATATTAGTCTTTTCCATCATCTGTTGATTTATTTGGCTTTTAATGCCGTACTCAAGAATGTTCCACTTCTACATATGACGGCAGCCAGCATTATGATGTGAGAAAACTTGGCAGAAAACTACGAAACCCACCAACATCCGCAGGTTGTTTGCAGACATTTCCACGTAGGACCGGAGAGGAAACCGGCATGGCCGGAACTTGAACTCACAGCTATCGCATCTGTAAGCTATCCTGAGCCATTGTGTTACACAAGCACAATATAAACCTAAATATTTAGACGGTAATGTACGCAGTTCATTTGTTAAACGTTATTTTCAACCAGTCCTATTATCCCATTTCGAACTTCTTCAGGGTTACATCACGGTTGTGACAGTGATCGTTTTAGAGGTGGTGCCAGTATCCAATCGTTCTCACCTGTCGATATGGGGCAGCATTAACTGGGCGCTGGACCTAATGGTTTTCTCTGGGTTGAGCTACCTGTGCCGCGATCTATCCTGGCGTTACAGTCAAATCATCCTGACGCTGCCGTGTCTTATAGTCATACCCAACATGATGTACGTATGTAAAGGGCCATGCGTGGAATAAAGCGGGAAAAGGGCCTCGCGATACAGAAGACTTTCCTTCAAAACTTCACACGAATGAATTAAGGGAATTTAACTTGCATACACTTTAGTGTGTTCCTTTAAAGCAGCAATAAGATTTCTAAAAATATGACCCACTCGGCTGCACCGTGATGTGCAAGCTCAGATGTTAAGGGAAAAGTGTTGCTTACTGGATCATATAGCCTAGTGTATCTACCAGTCCTTGATTAGATGGAATTTGCTCGTTCAGTAAAACCAAAAGTTTTAATAAAAAGTTGATTCTAATTACCATGACAAATGTTGCCATGGTAGTCACACTTAACTTGTGACTTGACTGTGTACGGGATCAGTCCTCACCTCAAGGACATCAAGACAAACACAGATTTGCAAGATTTATGAAGCACAGTTTTGGTATACATATGCTATAACCTTAGGACTAGGCTACTAATTGATGGACCCAACACATCCGATGTCCCATCATCCCTTCTCGTGATAACGCCACTTTTGATTTCATTTCGGTGAAAGCAATTGTGATGTAATGACGTCAAAGAAAGGTTGATCATTTGCAACCAATATATGGGACATACCGTTGAGCTGCTTGCAACAGTACTGCTTATAATTGGGCAATTGTGTGTTTTTGATTGACAGTTTGGAAAGGTCTATACCTCATTCACACGAAGAAATGTAAAACACTGTTTAATCTAGTTTCGAAAAAAATCCACTCGGTGGTAAGGAAATACATTATAAACGTAGTGTCAGAAAGTTACAATTCAAGTCAGAATTTTCCATGTGGCCCAGCTAAACAGAAGTATGAAATAGCTGTCTGAGTTTATATTGAACAATATGATCATATCATCCATTCAGGTTTATATAAGCAGGGAGCATCAAATAGACACATGGCAAAATTGCGTTCTTAAGTTTTAAACTGCAAACCTACAAAGGAACGGCACTTTGACTCGAAATAAAGCTGATTTAGTGGATTTAGACTAAATTCCACTTTTCTGTTCATATTCAGAGTTTTGGATGAATCTGTCCGCTGGCTTTTGGCAAACGGCAAATTTCAGGCCATCAAAACAATAGTATCCAAGGCTGCTGAAATTAACGGTAGAATGGATCATCCTGTTGTACAGGCTTGCTTGGACTCTTGTGACAAAGCCTTAGCAACGAAACATGAGGAGAAGCAGTTGATGACTGAGCAAGAACTTCAGGAACCAATGAACACGCGAGATGTGGTCCAAGACAGTACGGAAACGATACATACACGAGGTCCGAGTAATGCGGATACTCGAGATACTTGCGATACAAAAGAGCGAGGCACACTAGGACCGAGTCGAACATGCCCAGACACACAAGGTACCAGATATGCGGCAAAGCTGGACACACGAGAGCCGAGCCAGAAGAGGCAAATCTCCACAGTTTCCGCATGGGATCTGATGAAGCATCCCAAACTAAGGCTTTTCACATCCGTAATGACATTCGCATGGTAAGTTTTTAACATACCATATATGCTTGAAGTTTATTTGACAAATCTGAGGTAAAACATATTTTATTTGGCGAGTCTAACGTTGAGCTTGTGAACCTGGTGCACACAGCGGTACATTGCCATATATATGTAGCTTGCAGTGGGTCAACACGATACAACATGACACTCACACTGGCTCCTACTGCAGCTTAAGATGGGCCAAGTTAACATTTAATCGTGATTTATCGACATGGATAATTCAGTTATTGATATCAATAATCCTTTTCTCAATATCGCTAAATCAATTACTAATATGGATAAATGTTGTCGTATTTATCTATATCGATAAATTCATTATTGATACCAATAAATGAATTATTGATATCGATAAATAAGTGAATGATATCTATAATGAATCATTGATACGGATAAATAAATGATTGATAGCTATAAATGACTTATCGATATCAAAAAAATAAAAGACTGATATCTATAAATGAATTATCTTTATCGATAAATATAACTATTTATAGGTATCGATAAAACAGTCTTTTTAGTGGCCTGATAATCACTGGTACTTTCTGACATCTCGGAAAAAATAACCGGAAACAAATGAAATTTCCATTTTTACAGATATTATACTAGAAGTGCGGCCGTGTCTCCGTCGTAAGCACTGTTTCCTAGCTGAATGAAATCACCAATCTCCCTGACACGGCCCTGATTCCGCTGCTTTGATTCCTCGATGGCAGACCCTGTTACATTGGTCAGATCTGCTTGGGATATTGTAAATGCAGACATTTTTTTTTTGGGGGGGGGGGTCAGAGGGAGCAGTCATTTCCACTGAAACCAAACACTGTTTATCGATATCGCGAATTCAGTTATCAACATCGATAATTCATTTATCCATATAAAAAAATGAATTAGCACGATTAGGGACATCAAGAAATCCCTACTAATTCATTTATTGCGTGATATCAATCAGTCATTTAGCGATATGCATAAATGTATGTATAAATGAATTACGGAAGCGATAGATAAATTAGCGATTCGACAAATGAATTAGCGATTCGATAAATGAATTAAAGATTCCATCATTCATTTATCGATGTCACTTTTGACACCATGCCTTGTATGTTACTTGACATACCTTGAAACGTTTGAAGAACTCATTTTCATATACTTGGTATTTAGTGCCTATTTCTAAGCTTTGGTCCACCTATTTCTGTCACTGTTTTCCCCGCCCAAAACGATAAGCATATATCTGAACAACTCTTAAGCATGGCGTAAGCAATAATCGAGTATATAAACGACTGGCCTATAAATTATTTTCCGCATCGTATACATAGGGTCATTGTTTGGAAACCATGCTAGTTTCACACCCTCTCTTTTCTTACGTAGGTTTAGTAACAACTGGGTGTACCTGGGCATGTTTCTCACCTCCTCATCTCTGGCCGGAAACCCCTATCTGAACCTCTTCCTGAACGCCGTGGTGGAGATCCCTGGTGGCGTCATAACCTACTTCTCCATCGTCAAGTCAGGGGTGTATTCGATTCGCTGTTCTCGCGCTGGTCCCACATGAGGATGAGGTTTCAATTGCCAAAGAGCATATTCACATCCCCGTTAGTGTGCATCCTGAATGCATTGTTCTTGTGTGAGAGAATCCGAATGTGTTAATGCAAAAACAGCAATCACAGGGGACGCTTTATTTCAATATCGTTCTTCTTCCACCCCATTCCAACCGCGGAGAAGCGGGTAGCAAAAACCTCCTTCGTGAACAGTGATCCTGTGTTCTAGTGTGGCATTCGAAACCTTGTTCTCGCGGGGGATCAACACAAGAAATTATTAGAGAATCGCCTGAATGTTTCAATACATTAAAAAATATGAATGCTTGTTACCCGAAAGTGTAACACACTTAACCAGCTACGTAAAAAGGCAAACCTGACAGGATTACCGAGCCACCCAAAAATATAAAACCAAGAGGCGAAGTGTAATAGATTATCTTGCAATGTCGTTTGCATGGGTTTGTATGTCGTTTGTAGTTTGTAACCCGCAAAGGGACAGCGCGCATGACTCAGACACCTAGACGTTCTCCATACCTTGATTAGAAGGTTAAAGAGTGATATGGCAAAGTTAGCTGTTGATAACCGATCAAGGATGATAGTAGCGTGTTTTACGATTTTGGCTAACAAGCATTTCACATATTCGGGTTATCTTTGTAACAAATTTAGGCGATTTTACATTTTTGAAATTTACACGTTACGTTTTAATTTAGGTATTTTTTTTTCGTTTTAATTTCTGTTCATCTTATTTTTTTCAAACATCCAGTCCTTGTGTTCGCTAGTGTCATCCTCTAGACAATAGGTCAGATCATCACCATGGTTATTCAAGATCCTAACATTGTCATACAGAGGCTTTAAAGAATTCTCTTTTACTCAGGATTGGTCGGAAGTACACAGCCATTGTCTTTAACATTATCACAGCGGCGAGTCTGTTGACTGCTGTCATCTTGCAGGTCACTTCAGGTGGGTTACTGCTTAAAATATAGAAGAGAACATACTAGAGAGTAAAAGCAGAAAAGCGACGACAGAATCATATTGGCAAATGGCCACGTGTAACTGGTGAAATACGGTCTCCCGCAAGTTTACCTCAGTTGGAGTTTATTCTAACTGTTCATGGAAATGCTTAAATATTAGCAACTTAAACGCCCCCTTGACGTCACTGGCCTAAAGTGACTCAGAGTGGTGTGTTGCCATCGAATATAATAAACATTTACATTCTTAGTAGTCCATCAGCAAAATCCTGGTTTATGCAACACCCAAACGTAACACCGGGCAACGTTCGTTAGTTGATGGCGGAGAATATATATATATATATATATATATATATATATATATATATATATATATAGCTGTATGTTTAATTCTCGCTCTTCGGTGGGGCCCAGTCGATGAGCCGTTCAACCACAAGGCTTATTTGCACCCTTTGTTAAATACTTCAGTATGGCGTAAAACACCAATCAAATAAATAAATAAATCATCGTCATCTACTGTCCACTCACGGTGTCCTCCTCCAAGCATCGTGAATTCCAACAGGCTTCTCTATGACGTAACACCTCTCTTTGTTGGGCAGAGTACCCGCCTCTAGCTCGTCCATTTCTTCATGTTCAGATGCCACCAATCAGGTGAGGGTTAAAGGTTCGTCACTTCAGCGGAGTTGATCGTTTGGGCTAACCGTTTTATCCTTGTCCAACCCCTGAACATTAAGCAGGGCACGCTTCCCTTGTGCTGTGAGCTGGAAGGGAGAATACACAAGATGGACGTAACCGTCATAGATGTCCATTCACAACCAAGGTTGTGGGCATGTGTTCATCACCGCCTTCTTTGCCAGTTGGACTAGGCAGATGATTAACTAGACGTCTCGGCATCTCAGTGCGGGTGAAAAACGACATCTTTGCTCTGCTGCATGGTGTGGCGCGACATCTAGGTATAGTCGTATAAATTGACGGTCCCTATCTCCCAGCCCTCTATATGCACAAAAGGCGCGCACGGCAATTTCACTCCTCGCCATCTAACGGACAACCTATTTGTCCCTAATTGCATCCCGTTACGTTAGCCCTAACCTCGACATTAAGTATGTATACATACATTGTAGGTTCTGCTGTGAGTAACGCCATTACAGCCCTCGCTATTGTCGGCAAGTTTGGTAATTCCATAGCGTTCGGGAGTCTGTTCACCTACGCACCTGAACTGTTTCCCACAAATCTCAGGTGAGTGGGGATACCTCACCTTTTCCAATCTTGACTGTCATTCAGAGCTAGAGACATGGCTTAACACTTACTACACTTTTGAATAACTACACTGGAGATGTACATTTACATTATGGTAAAAATTTGTTTCGGAATAAACGTCTAGGTCCAAGAGAAAGTACATTTACCTGCGCGTAGAACTTAACTGGTTCCGGAAGAAAGGTATACTTGGGTTATAATATTTCAGTAAAGCTGATTAAAAGAAAAGGCAAGCGACAATTTAATGTTGAAGGGCTCTAAGCTGATATTTGTCAAACTTCATAATGTCGTCATGCTTAGTTGTACCAAGTAGCTCTTAATTCTACGTTGTGAAGGTGGAAGCACTGACAAGAGACAAGGTCGTAAGTTTGAACCGAAGCCAAGTGGAGCTTAACATGATAGTTTGTGATTGGGTGACGAACAGTAGCGAAGATGAATCCGACAGTGAGAAGCCAGAGAAATGCACGATTAACCTCGGATGGTACCGATGTCATCACTTTTCATTTAATATGGCTTTCTGCAGAGAAGAAATGCGTTTGCTGCCCAGCGAAGATTTTGCGGTACAATCAGTTAATCGTACGTTTACAAA
Organism: Liolophura sinensis; assembly: GCF_032854445.1. NCBI lineage: Eukaryota > Metazoa > Mollusca > Polyplacophora > Chitonida > Chitonidae > Liolophura > Liolophura sinensis. The sequence goes on along the minus strand of NC_088302.1, from coordinate 41,866,333 downwards.
ATCCCTCTCTCGGCACTATGACCCCGTTCAGTATAGAGAAATACACCCCTAACAAATGATCAGGCCACTGTTCTATCTGTGCTGACGTTGTAAAACTTATTATCTCTTATCTTTCGCAAACCACAATACTTAAACACTGTGATCGATGTCATGCACGGCAAATATCCATGAGGTTTGGTGGTTTCGCATTCGACATGTTTTAAGCATGGTAGCACTTTAGAAAATGGAAATCTTTTTTAGTCACAGTTCATACAGTTGTACCGTGTGCATATAGTTTGCCATATGTGGTCTTTTTTCCCCGCAATACATTATATACCTCCAAGACATCTCAACCATCGCATTTGATTATTTGTGTCGCAACAGGAGCCTGAGTCTAGGTATAATCGGCTTCGCTGCACGGGTCGGCGGAATGGTGGCCCCTTACTCTAATCTGCTGGTGAGTACCGCTTTGTCCAGTTTACTGATGAATTCAGTCTTGCCAAATCTCATAAAAAATCCAAGCTTACTAATAAGCCAATGCTGTCATATAGAAAATTACATAATGACTGAAAATTTTCAGGCTTTCTCAAGCCCAAACTCACATTTCCACATTAAAGCAGTGAGGAATGAAGCTATCAGATGAACTGTCAAAAAAAAGCACAAAAAACAAAACAAAACATCATTTCAGGCAATATTAAAATTGCTGGGTAACAAAGTGAGCACGTACTACAGGTATATACAGTCTACTCTCATCTCACTACTGGTTCTGTAGTGTGTCTCTACATCAGATCAGAAGTACCTGTGACAAGCTGTTTCTAAATCGCAAGGCTTTTCTTGCCCAACCACGGAACTCGCTGATTTCCAGGCTTTTCAAGGACCCATACGATTACTGATGAATGAAGATGTTTCAATCTGGTGATAAAACCATGCCTTTCTACCTTGTAAGCGTCGTCTTCCAAAGTATATCGACGAAGGCAGTTTTGTCCGGTATGCACAAAAGGCCATGGGTTCCTGTCCATAAATTTGCCGTAATTTGATGTGGCTTCTATGGTCACTGTTAAAATTGTATATAACGTATAATTCGGATCATACGTTTATTAAATTTATAAAAATAAACTTGTTCTTTTCAATATTATTATATTTTCAGATCCGCATGGCGCCATGGCTACCGGGTGTACTGTACAGCATAACATCGCTGATTTGCAGCCTGATATTCGTCTTCTTACCGGAAACCAAAAACAAGACCTTGCCCCAGACAACAGAAGACATAGACATGTGGTACAGACCAAAGTCCAAGTCATCAGACTATGAAATAGTTTCTGAATATAGTAAAGTAAAACAATTTGAATAGACAGATCCTTTGTAATCAATGATGTACGATCAGTCCATGTTTTTAGATAAGCTCGATTAAAATTATACCTAAATGAGTTGACATATTTGCATATGGTTTATATGCATGTCTGTTCACACCAATGTAGGCTTTATGTGTATGGTGAATAAAACGAGTCTCTCTGATGCTTCCGATGCCCTGTTGGGTTCCATTCAACATTTGAAAATGAAAGTAAAACAGAAAGGTTCACATGTGCCAGGAATTTAATAAAGCTAACGAACACACTTTGTTATGATGCAAAACACATTCACTATAACTTATTAGAATCAAATATTTGGTGCATGTAACGATGTAATGTGCTGATAAAGCGCTACAGTTCGGCCTTTTACGTTTTATTTCTTGGCGATAAGTCAATGGCACATTCAATTTTCCAGCTGTTGACAGTTAACAAAGATGAAAAGAATATGTAGTATTGGTGTATATGTCTGTTATGCATGTTGCAAGGTATTATAAATGTTTGGAACGGAAACTATAACATGCCTCAATGAATAAGCAGCCTACAAAGAGATACACTCATGATTAACACCCAAACATTCAGCAAGTTTCTCTATCATGTGTTGCAAAGATATAGGCTGGAAACACCCATTCATCCTGAAAGTGCTACAAATCCCAAAATGCAAAATGTTGCCAAGGGCAGACAACTAATTAAAAAATAAAAAAAAATAAAACGGTAACTGGACAATGAACCCTTCTGCTATAGGTGACCTTACAGTCAAATTTCAAAATCTTGACTCGCAAAACAGCAGAGAAATGGCTGGAAAAATAATATCATATCATATCTGATAAAATTCAGATTAACGTGGACAGGTAACCTCATAGACATAATAAAACACACATAAATTTGTGCCAATCTACGAGATCTAAGTTTAAAAACAACCAAAGTTCTTGCCGGCCACATTAAACAGAAAATAGTCAACTCCATACAGAATAAAAAAGAAATACCATGAGAATAAACAACTTTGAAACAGCACAATCTTATGTTACAATGATGCCTGACAAATTTGCTTATCCCCAAAAAATTGCATTATGCTCTAAGGGCAAGGGCAGATAAACATGGAAAAGCACAGAAAATCACGTTGTTGACATCGCTATCTTCGTGAATGGATACAAGTTTCATTTGAATGAGAAATCGCATTATTGCAAAGTTACTTAAGATTACCGGAAATTTTCGACAAAACTGTGGAAGGGTCGCAACCAACCAACAATCGTATAGAACGTGTTATTTAGGCTGCGAATGACTGCCTTAATTAGCTGTCACCAACTGACATGTCTATATACCTAACATGCCTGCGTGGATTTTTAAACATTAAGCACAAATTTCTTAAAAGGTGAAAAAAAAAATAGGAATATATTTTCATCTTATCCACTGTCAATACATTTCATCCGCACTTAATCAAATAATTTGTTAATTTTAAGAGCAAAGGCTGTTATCTGAGTGATGCTAGATTGAAAAACATAATAGTGTCAAACTCAGCATGATATACTGTTAGTGTATAAATCTTAATGGTGATTTAACAGACTCCATGTTGTACTTAACAGAATAACCTGCTACAATAACAGAAGACATTCTATAGCATCTCTCAGACAAAAGACAGTTTTATACTTTAAGAGCGTTATCTGGGGATACTGACTCAGTACGATTTGTCATACGAACTCATCGAATGCGATGTGGACAGAATGAAAAACGAAAAATTAAAGTGATTTAATACGATCTGTATTAATCTGTATCTAGTTCTGGAGCATGATACGAACTGAGCAGGATACTACAGAATGTAATGGTGTCTGGATGTGATGCAGGTCGAATGGAAAAAGGAAAACTAGACGTATTGAGGCACGAGACCAAATGAGCTGTATATATAGCGGGGTGGCTGGATTCGTCAAGGCTTTCTGAATGTCCAGACATCGAGCTCCGCAGTTTGAGCAATTCGACAATAAAAATCAAGAACATCGTGGATTAAAAGGGATTAAGCTTCCAAAGGTTTGGTATCTTTTATTTATTTGATTGGGGATTAACGAAGATTTCAAGATACCAACCAATGCATAAACAGGAAGGCGATCATAGGTTCATGCAGAGCGCAGACTCAGTGACGACATAACAGGAACGGTCACTCTATATATACGCGAGAGAATCTTCTAACAGGAATCTTTCTCTGACATCATCAGCTAGCCAATATGTTGCATTTAGAACATCTTTTCCTTTAGCTTCAATAATTCTTACATACTTACCTTTACGCAATTTGTACTTGGATATAAAAAGGAATGTAGAATGAGATCAAGCATACAATGTGAAATATGTGTGTTCGCCCCGGTAACATATTACACAAAGTTTTCGGATAATTCTGGTGCTGAAATTTTTCCAGTAGGATTTCATCATACCTTCTATTGATACCTCAAAGCAACCTTTCTAATATAAACAGAACTCTCAGAATCAGGCAAAATGAGCAACGTGGTAAATTTTTGGTAATTTACAATACACAATCAAATCTGGTTGTGCGTACCGTCTACCATTGTCTCTTGTACTTCCAAATGACAGGTATATACTGAAGTTTTTATTTCTGTACACAAAACAGAAAACAAGCCACCTCTAACTACAGACACCAGCACGCTTCTTTCATAGACGGAAACAGTCCATCCTTTGGTACGTCACTGCAAGATTACCAACCCGTAATAACTACCAATGACTTTCTGGAGCCACGAAGATATCTGGAGCAAGTGCATATCTTTGAGCCAATATGTATGTTAGAGCAGAATCTTCCAGCAGTTTATCTCCGAAGTTTCTCCGACTCTTGAACAGTTTTAAGCCGCAAGTTTTCGAAGTTTAGTCCAGAATGATGCTGTAGGGCTTTCGTCATACACTAGGGGCGTGCAGGAGCGCAGTAAGGGTGGGGCTTCCGTATGCCTGATGCCAATTAATATCGGAACAACTGCGCATGGCCTAAAACGGGTTTCCAGGCAGTGGGCTATTGTGGCCTTTATCTTAAAATTAAACCAACCACATCGAACCGATTCAACAGACAGCAACACGAGAATAAATTTGCTATTAGTGATGCCATATTCCAGGTTTTCGCATTCCGTCTTAGCTGGGTGGCCATCTCGCATTTCATAACACACTTTATATCCACAGTCTTTTTCGAGAAATCGCAAAATTTGAACTGCAGTTTCTCTATCGGAATCCTCGTTGCAAAGGAAATAGTTAAACTCGAATGGGCTGTCTCGTACCCCGTGGGAGCCAAGCGTACCTAGTTCGTCAACCATCACATGTACCTCTCATCCTGCAGCGAGTTAAATGTCGTCAGGGACACATGAAACACATGTCGGGGGACCAGAAACTGTGTGGAGGTATGATCTCCACAAAAGTCTAGCACCATTATTTCAAGTTATATTCACGTATATGTATCTTACAGGTTCATCCTAAAAGATGTGAAAAGTTCAGTCAATTGTCACCACCTGTATATTATATATACAACTTTCAGCTGATTGTAAACATCAACACGCACCATGTCCTGTAATAATCTCATGGTAATGACCTGGTGTCATCTTTGGTTCACCCCCAGCATAAGATCCGACATCACACCAAGCTATAAGACAAAATAGAGACATAAGTGTTAATTAACCAGCTACACAAACGGTTCAATGAGTTGAGTGAGGTCTTAAGCTCTCGAGCATGCAGAGCTCAAGGATTAAAAGTGGCTAATGTGGAATAAATGCATGAATGTTTGGGGCTTAACGTCCTGCTTGACATTTTTTTTCAGTCATATAGCGACAAGGAATCTGTGCGTCGAAACAGACATTGGTATACCAACCGTCAACCAAGATGGACGTTCCAGGTCAATAATCAAAAGGCCAACTGATTCACAAAACGACATTTTAACACAAAAGAACTATGAAAGTAAATGAAAGTAAACGGAAGGTTGGGTCGGATAAAATTTTCGCGAACTATCACCCTGCTCAAAGTTGAAAAAAAAAATCCAAACATGGCGGACGTTCTTCAGTTTGACCAATTCAAAAGTTTAAACGGCTGGATTAGTGTTGAAAGATGGTTTTCCGATGCCGGCTTTGACATGTTTACTGTTTGTTCGTATCAGAGAATCAGTGGATAGCAAAAATAAGGAAGGTTGGAGCTAGTTTTTTCAGTGAAATTGTCCGCGTGGAAGACCACATGAGCGAAGCCAGGCGTTACAGTAGGACCGTCCAGCTTAGCTTTGGGCTAGAACCAAATGCAAACGACCAGACGAGATCAGTTGTGTTGAGTCGTGTCTTGAGGTCGGCTTAGCGCACTACTCCACTGGTGGTATGGCGTTGGTACCAGTTACGATGAGCATATGAACTGCATATAGAAAATGCAACTAGCGCCGATCTGAGTTTAGTCACGTTGTTATGTCACATTAATCTCAACATGAACGAGAGCTTTAAAGTTCTCGTGTATATGCCGCGCTCTATCCCGGCTGTAGGCTACATAGGCCTATTTATAAGTGGCTATAACAGGGAAACTGCGGCGTAGACAGATATCAAGGAAACAGACTGGTGAAACACACAGTCATATGTAGCCCACCCCTATGATCTCTCGTCCTGTCTGTACACTCATCCTGTTAGACATTTAGGTTTTTAAGCCGGTCCAAAATATTTGTAGGTAAGTTTCTTCTCATGGAGTAGGTCTACCAGTAGTCGAGATTGTTCTGATGTTAAGTTTGCCAAAATTTTGTTCAGCAAAGGATGTCCCCAAACCAACGTCAGAGCGCGCTCCATTTAACGACCTATGCGGTTGACGTAGCAGTTTGTCTCGTGGTTTGAGACAAAAATTAGTCATCAAATACGTCTCCACAACCTGAAGTTTGCAGGCCCTCATGTTCCTTATCTTTTCGTCGCAAGTACAACATCGATCGCTTATAGGCCTATCATATGCTTTGGTCACGCTGTACACCACTGTACGGACAGCGTCGACATGCTTGATAAGGACAAGTACATGTATCTGCATCACATTTATAAATGGAGCACGCTTTGACGTTGGTTTGAAGCCATCAACGACCGAACTAATTTTTTGTCAAACCTAACGCCAGAGCAAGCGGACGAGCCTTCCGGTATAGGCCTTAAGCTCCGTCCAGACTATCCAACATCACTTAACTTTTATTGACTCAACAAGAGTCAACTTCAAGTTGAATGAACAAGTTGAGGCGTGTTGAGTAGTCTGGACGGGTTCCTCAACTTCGCTCAACACTATCCAACACAGTTGAATCGGAAATGTGCATGTGTATTTTCTGTCAACAAGTTGAGTGAAGTCAGGTGAAAGTAGCCAAACAGCGGGCGTGTAGAAATAACGTGACCGTTGTAAAGCAAATGGCCTGGGCAAAATGGCGACAAAAGAGAGAAACTGGTCTCGTGCTGAGACGTCTTCTACGCCGAACAGAGATGGCAATGAGCGCAACCGAAAGTTGAGTGATGTTGGATAGTCTGGACGGGACTTAAGCCCTGAACAATGCTCCGATCTCGTCGAACGTTTTCAACTCAAGTTTGTTAGCATATCTCCACGCTTGTGTCAGTCAGAAAGTTGAAAGCTAATCAAAATTAAATAAGTAACAATAAGCTTGTTTGCATGCTTCCGGCCACATTTAACTTGTAATATATATAACCTAATGTAGGCCTACTGGCGTGCAACGGTGTCATGATAAACTGTAGCCTGCAGGCCTTGATATACGGGCCTATCTAATTCATGAAAGCGTGAAGCGGAAGCGAAAAGATACTTGCATTATATTGTTTCCCCCTGAAAATATAAATAATCTTGTAGAAGTTCACACCTTTCTATGAATACAGGTACCGGTAGCTCTGCGGGCACTGACACTATGACTGCGCCGGCTTCTCGGATCTTCTCTTGCGTGGGCCGGAAATACTTCCATCCGAGTACCTTCATTATGTAACCAGGACGTCACGTTCGTAGGTTGGTATGAAATATATGACTAGGCAAAGAAACGAAATCGGTTTGGGAAATTACTTCGTCTCGCAGTTTTAAACATACACTATTTCCGAAGCTTTAAAAATCATTTCTAAAGCATTAAAATTCGTTTCAAAGGTTTGCAAACATTTTTAAAGCTTTAAATATACTAAATAAATAACATGACTGCACTCCATGCTATATAGTTCCTATACTAAGACTGTTTTAAAGTTCTGACTTGACACAGAATCATTTTGCAATGCTACAAAACGAATATATGGATACAACTTCTATTTATCCAGTGAGCGACGTTTTCGGTTTAGGTACTAATACCTTTATCAAGCATAATGATCAGTTGGCTACAGTAATGGGTATTTAAAGAGGGGCTAAGGTAAAACATCAAAACCTCAGAGACACAACACAACTAAAAAAGAATTTAAAGCCATCCAAGAATTGAAAGAACAGAAATCGTTATCGATTTTACCGGCAGACAAAGGCAAAGCGGTTGTGGTGGTGATTAACAGGTAAGAGATGCACAGCCTAATGGGGAAAATGTTGGATACCACACTTACGTACGGCACACTGAAAAAGACTCAACCCAAGCTCTAAACACCAATCACAAAACCTTAGAAAGACAAATAAAAGACAAAGGCGCAATCGGCAGGAAACTTCAACAAAAACTCATCAACCACCACCCACGCCCTCCCCTTTCCTAGATGACCTTGTCAGAAAAGATAACAGCAAGCTACAAACCAGTGTTTATCGCAAATCAGCGCACACCGACCAGTATATCAACTATAAGTCCAATTACCCGACCAAAATAAAAAAAAAACAAGCCCAAGACTCGGATATAGCCCATCTGAGGACAGTGTTTACTGAGATGAGTAACTACCATCCGGACGTTACAAACAAGATAATTTCTCACAACATGAGATCATTTTGCCCAGAGAAACTGCCAGCTAAGGACCCATTACCTATTATAACCCCACATCGGCAAAATCAGCTACCAGATAAAATGCCTCTTAAAACAGGCCGGCATTGACATCATTTTTAGTTGCACTAACACCCTCAAAGACCTTTTGAAGGCTTCGGGAAAATGACCTCCAACCTACCGCGCTGTTTCAAACCGATGAATTGGAACAGTCAGGCCTGCTATTTGTAAGCTCGCTTGATCGCACCTAGCACAATTCTATTGCTAGCCTTTACTGTTTGGCTCTACCTCATCGTAGTGCTTTAACCTTGCGAAAGGCGGGATCGCACTAAAACGCCCACAGCATGTTTTCCTAGAGTGTGTATGTTAGCTACATGTATGTCAAAACGAAGCCAAGCATGACGGTGATGGACAATATGTTTGTTATATACTACTTAAGACTTACAGTTGTATGTGGGTTCCATAATAATAATGAAGTCAAGGCATCACCACGTAAAGGTAACAAAAGTTTCACAGGCTTTCGATCCACATGCCGGGATCATTATCAAGTGACTAACCACTTTATTTCAAAAAATGTATAAATGGCATATAGTGGAATGATTTTATATACAGGAGGCAATCTTTGGTAGTGTTTACCCGTAACCACGTTATTATATCGCAATACAATTAGAACGTCATAAACGGTTATTGAGAAAATATAAATGGCGTATAGTGGAATGTTTATACATACAGGAGTCAATTTTTATCAGTAAACAGAATTTTTGTTTGTTTACAAGCGCATATGTCCCATAAAACAACATTTAACCATATCACACACCCTTTAAAGACTATAATCTGCAGTGATAGTGAGACCAAGCTATAATTGTTACTAACAACTTGTAGTTATCAAGCGTGAAATCATTATATGGTAAGAAATATGTCTGAAATGGAGTTACATCTTTATGATAAACTTATCCCATACACTGCTGGTGTGAATACCACAATCTCTGCTAAGTATAGGGTTGTATTTCCTCATAATAATAATAAAAAAAACGCTTCTTTAATTTTTCTCTTCTTCCAGTGTGGATCTGCAGATAACATTTAATATTATCCCACAAAAAGGTTTTGTTACAGCCCCAGCTGTGTTCAGCTGATGCTGATTTAGTAATTTCCCCTGTCTGAACGGCCATCTTATGTTCATTGATTCTGTGATAAGGAAGTCTACGAGTTTCTCCAATATATTCATCCCCACACTCGCATTCTATGAAGTACATGTTATTTCTTCTACTGTTATGAGGTTTAATATCTTTGACTACCTAATGCTTTCCCTATATTAAAATTACCCGAAAGTCTTCCTTACGTCTTAGTTTTTCACTTAAGCCTGGGACATATGGTAATTTTATGATGCCCGTGGGCTTCTTTTCAAGTGTTTTTTTGTATCATTAACTTCTTTTTGATTTTTTGATAATATGACTAATTTTACGCTTTTTATAACTGTGCGATATAAAAACATTAGTTAAGTGATTAAGTTCTTCTTCCAGGTATTAGGTTATTTATCACAGATTAAATAGGCTCGATTTACTAAGCCACGTAAGAATAGAGGAAGATTTTGTTTACCATGATTCCCTGTTACAAATGTGTCATCTACATATCTCAGCCATAATTTAGTTAGTTATAGTCCTGATTAAATTATTTTGCCATATCAAATTATTCCTGTTCAAAAAGAAAAAAAAAAAATACCCCTCAACAACAGCAGGCGCCCAGGATATCACCCAAAACACCATCAGTTTGTTAGGGTTTATTGGGGTGAAGCCAAATATCAAAGACATCAATCCCAGTCAGACTTCATTTCCGCCTTAGCGAAGCACCGCTGTTAAATTTATTTATTTGATTTGTTTTGCGCCGTATTCAGAATATTTCACCTGTATATATGAAGTATGCGTATTTTCTCACCATAAATTTATCGGGTACATTAGTTTACGAGTATACAGTCAGTTTTCCAGTTTTATATGATAAATGAAAATGTATGGGCAAGGCTTTTAAGATAATAGAAAGTAGCCTATTGAAACAGCGTGTAGACGTTAAGTCGCCGTGCTATTCCTTTCACCCTATGGAGCGCGCCGGCTACTTCAAATTGGCGCTCCCTGTCATGTTCTGTGGTGGGCGCATGGTGTTGTTGCCGGTTGAAAGGTAGGTATTTTTCATATATATGGTATCTGAATTTAAGACAGACGGATCCCAGATTGTATAGAGGTCTACCCGACAAGAACCAAATTTACAGCGTTTGGGACAATAACTTGGGCGCATGCTGTTGTTGTTGTCAACTTGAGAGATAGGAAGTTCGGCCCAGAAATAAACGACTTTAACATGTTCAAAGCAGACACAGTATGCTGCCAACTGTACCCACCAGCATGACATTATGTCTTGATCTCTATGCTGCCCTAGGCCTAGTGGTGAAATCAAGGTTAGAAATGAAAGACCTGTACGAACAATATAGAGGCTATATAATCAGAAGTGCATCACCCATTGTGGGCTTCGGATATATAATAGACCTAAATAGGCCTGACTAGATATGAGATCTATTTCATTCATCCCAGCTTAGCTTACTGAAATACAAAATTACAAGGTTTAAAAGGGTTGGTGTGGAAACTTAGGTGGGAATATAGCCAGCCAATCTTAGAGCTAAGGCCAGCCGTAAGACAATAGCGATATGTGGGTTGCATGAATACGTCACAACGCCTGTAAGACAAGGGTTACATGTAATCAGTTGTTTCATGCATCCATATATATCTGATCGGATTTTTTTTCACACTAACATTGTTTGTACCTCCGTACAGCTTATCAATCTGTAGTCAACAATGGATATAGCCATAGTCCGTTTTCAAAAGTACTCCAGCTTTTTACTTTACCATTAGCTCTCTATTTTTAGCAGGAAGGGGAAACCAGACAAAATTTTCTGTATTATTTCGAGGCGCGTAGGCTGTATAACAGTTGCTAATTCGTTTATGTTACGTTTGATTATGGATTTTCCCGGCAGAAGTGGGTAAAATTTTTGTTCTAAGAAGTGCTATTCCAAGGAAGGCCTGGCTGAACGCGCAGAGTCCCACCGTGACATTACAACAACAACAACAACTCAGCAACTCGAACCAGGTTTATTTGATCTGTGTCATTTTAAACTACTTGTAACAGGTGTGTTCTTACGGCCGCCGAACTCATCTGCCTTGATAAGATTAGATAACGTAAAACCTTAGCCTTCATAAGGTTCCTGGTGAAAAGTCTAAAACGCCCTTATAACCCTCAGGAATCGGCTACATTTATCAGTGTTTATTTGATTAGCCAATTGGTGTTTTACGCCGTACACAAGAACATTTTACTTATACGACGGCGGCCAGCATTATGGTGAGAGGAAACTGGGCAGAGCCTGTCGAAACTCACAGCCATCTGCAGGTTGCTGACAGACCTTCTCATGTACCGCAGGAGAGGAAGATAGCATGAGCTGGATTTGAACTCACAGCAACTGCATTGGCGAGAGGCTCCTGGGTCAGTGTGCCACACTGGCTCGCTAACCACCTTGGCCATGGAGATTCCTCAGCTACATCTAAAATGTTCATTTGCCTGGACCAAGACAATGATGTGGACTAAAGTTACTAGTGCTGATCTCTTCCTGTTTCTAATGCACATTGACATGTATATTATCATCTGCAATAATCCTCTAGTCCATCAGATCTAGATGCACTCAGTGTGCTATTTTAAAATTCTGACATTCATCGTAACACTCTCAGTCCATCGCCGGCTATCAACAAACATGGCGCAAATTTCCAGATCTCCCTTCCAAATTATGGCAATGTATATGAATTTTATGGTAGAATCTCTAATGTCATCCTCTTGATTGACTTTCCTCACCTACGAAACTACCGTAATTAACTCTCTGTGTGGTGGTCACATTGACTGCTAGAACTTTGGCGGTAAGCGAGTGCCTTGCCATCAGCAGTCATTTTATAGTGTCACGTAATCTACTTTTGAGTTTGAAATGCATTGGTATTGGAATCCTCAAGAAAACTGTTATACTTTGATTGCTATCTGCATGAACAACTTAACCTTCTTAACTCAATCCAAAAAGGCATAAAAAAGAACTTTTATTTCTGGTGCAGGTAAGTTTGGGTGTGTGAGCCCAGACATCATTGAGATCCACTCCATCGAGCTGTAGTGTGCAGATGTGCGGCGATTTGTTTGAGAGTCGGCGATGGACGCAGTGTTACGATGAAAGTCAGAATTTTAAAATAGCTCTCTGGGATCATCAGATCTAGGTGGGCTAAATAATCCTTGTGTGTCGAGGGTAACCTGCCTATCTTTTTTGAAAATATCCTAGTTATACGACTAAAGGACATGTAGATGATATTAAAGGCTTGTTTTGTTTCTTACTCTCGGAGGTTATTAAAAAAACTCACGTTTTGCATTCTCTGGTTGATGCCATTGTTGAACAGTATAAAGAACAGAATAGGCCAGCTCTGAATTACCTCCCTTGTCATACACAAGTTGACATCAGTGACTATGATCTGGTATAATCTTAATCCCAGCTATGATATAATGTAAGGTTATTTTTGGAACCTATATTTATTGTTATGCAGAAGCCATCATCCTTAGCCCGAGTGATTTTTGTACCTGATTATTACATTGCATTAGTGCTGAGATCATATTTGACAGGACTTCGTCAAAGCTGTCTGTTGTATTTAATTAATACCAGGATTTTCAAACTACCTCTGTATGGATTAAAATAATACATCACGTTTATCTGTGGCTTTTGTAATCAGTGTGCAAGATTAATTCATAAGCTAGTCAAAGACCCAGCTTATGAATTTGTCTTAATCCTTCGACTAGCCTATGTCGCTTTAACACCGGAACTTGTTATTAGCAGTTTTAGAAATGCACCTTTTCGACTGGAGAGTGACCTGAAGTAATGTGGTCACAATAGCTTAAGGTAATAATATATTCTGTATATTCTATGTAGTTTTAGAGTTATTTTTATTGGTGGTTTGCTTTGTAAAATAATTGGTGGGTTTATTTTTTATTTTTTTATTGTTTTTTTTGGCCATGAGAAAGCACTTGTAGGTCCCTTATCAACCCTCAAAACTCAGTGCACCATCGGTCACCATCGGTCACCATCGGCTTTGTCCTGTTAAGACTGATTGGAGGTCACTTCGGAGACTTTTAATTACCTCAGTTACTGAAGGTAGCTTACACCAGGCATGCTAACGTTAGAAAGTCTTGTATGCATTTTAACCTTTATTTCCATCTTGTAACCTATGCACATGTTCCTGGACTACATGTTTTTTGACTTGGCATTGTTACATGGTTTTCAGTACAGTTACAGTAAATCTGACTTCATTGTATTCCTCTGTTTTATAAGTCAGCTGAGGCCAAGGGAGCGATAAACATCTCATTTGGAATATGGAATAGTAGTGTGAAAAAGTCTGGTCATTTTCTGAAAAATGAGAGGCAGACTGGATCAGAAAGTGTAGAAGTGTACTATGTCCAACAGCAGAAGAAAGAAACTGACTAGTCGCGTGGATGAAGACGCATCTCCAACCTTTAGCATGGTCAACTTAAGGCAGGAGACAACCTCGATGGAAAACACTATGAAAGACCACATGGGTAAGTGATAAAATTACCATAAAGACTTGCTTGGAAAGCCTTTAGAAATCATGCACTGTTTGAATTACCATATTGAGAAAATATTGACCTGATGTTGACAATGTCCATTAGTCCCAAGTTTTCTAAATCTTTAGTTTACATGTGTGATGATGTGGTTGACACCCAAGCTACTTTTGTACCAGTATGTGTGTATCTACATGTACTTATAGATACTAATAGTTATGTACTTGAAAACATATTTTATATTCATACTCATGTCAGAAATGATGACCATCCATGAGAACAAACAGACTCTAAAGAGTCGTGGAGTTGGGAGAAGAGGTGAGTTTTATTTGTTTTCACTGTTCTTCTGTCTTCCGTATGACCCATGTGCTCGATTTTAAACTTCAGTACGATCATGTCTGCAATCAGCAATACAGATGTTACAGTTTCTGATCTCCTTTCACTTGGAATACTTTGACACAACCAGCCAATTCGAGACTGTGGACGTCCGGGCACTTCTCTCATACAAGACAGGGGCAAGCAGATGAGGAGGTGAAAGATAAAATGGGAAGATGTAGGGAAATATAAAACATTGGATGATAATCACTGAAGTACCGCTAATCGTAACCAGAAGTTACAATATGTAAGGCAGTAGACCTATGTGCACAGCGTATGTAAATTTTGAACGTCGAAAAGACACATCAGGCGCGTTGACGTGAGTAAAGCGACAATTTCGCTTGGTGTTTGCAATCTTGAATAATTCACTTAATTGTTTGTGTGTGGAAGTATTGTTAATGTACTATTTATTTATGCATTATATTGGACTGTTATAACTAGATCACCATCAGAAATGTGTGTAAACTCTTTACATGACAGATAAGACTGAAGCTGACATCAAGCCCCTAACTCTTCATATTGAGACAAGTGCTGGAGACCTGTCAGGGTGTGTCAGCCCTGATGCTGTTCCCTTCACCCCTGAGACAGGCTGTGTGAGACCCAACACATACAGTGTTGCACCCAGAACTACACCAGCTCAACAGACTCCAAGCAATGCACAGCAGAGTACAGCATCAGCTCATCAGGTACCCAGTGGGGCAGGGCATTGTGAGGCACCACCCCCTGCCACAAGGCCCCAATCACGATCACCACCTGGTAAGTGTGAGCTATTCTACCGTGCTGTTAGTTACTGATACTTGTCAGGGCCATAATTAACCACAAACTTAGTCCTACTTGATATTACATGTAACTGGTCCCCCTTGATGTTACATTTAGTTGGTCCTCCTTGATTTTACATGTTGCTGGTCCTCCTTGATATTACATGTAGCTGGTCCTCCTTAATATTACATGTAGCTGGTCCTCCTTGATTTTACATTTAGTTGGTCCTTTTTGATATTACGCACATGAAGTCATTCCTTGATGTTACATGTAGCTGGTCCTGCTTGACATTACATGTACTGGTCCTCTTTGATATTACATGTACTGGTCCTCTTTGATATTACATGTAGCTGGTCGTCCTTGATATTACGAACATGAAGTCAATCCTTGATATTACATGTAGTTGGTCCTCCTTTATATTACATGTAGCTGGTCCTCCTTGATGTTATATTTAATTGATCATTTTTGATGTTACGAACATGAAGTCAACCCTTGATATTATATGTAGTTGGTCCCCCATGATTTTACAAGTAGTTTGTCCTTTTTGATATTACGAACATAAGGTTAATTCTTGATATTACATGTAGTTGGTCCTCCTTGATATTATGTGTAGCTGGTCCTCCTTGATATTACGAACATAAGGTCAATCCTTGATTTTACATGTAGTTGGTCCTCCTTGATATTACATGTAGTTGGTCCTCCCTAATATTACATGTAGCTGGTCCCCTTGATTTTACATTTAGTTGGTCCTTTTTGATATTACGAACATGAAGTCAATCCTTGATATTACATGTAGTTGGTCCTCCTTTATATTACTTGTAGCTGGTTTTCCTTGATATTACATGTAGCTGGTCATCCATGATTTTACATTTCGTTGGTCCTTGATATTACAAACATGAAATCAATCCTTGATATTACATGTAGTTGGTCCTCCTTGATATTACATGTAGCTGATCCTCCTTGATATTACATGTAGCTGGTCCTCCTTGATTTTACATTTAGTTGGTCTTTGATGTTACAAACATGAAGTCAATCCTTGATATTATATGTAGTTGACCCTCCTTGGTATTACATGTAGTTGTTCGTCCATGGTATTAGTTGGTCCTTCAGTTAAATAAAGGAAAACATGATCAAACTTTATTTTAATCTAAATATATAGCATCTATAGGACATGTAGAAGCCATGTTTTTAAATAAATTTTGATCATAAATACCACTGCCATTGAACCACTGGATCAGTGTTAGCATTGAGCCCTGTGTGGTTTTGAGCATTCTCACACTTTCACAACGAACAAAGAGGAGATGTTCTCACAGGTTATGAAATCATCATCACAGATACCCAACTGAAAACTGTACCTTACCAGCACAGTCTCCAAATTTATATTTCATGTTTAGTGTACAAGCCTTATGCACTCGTAACCCATGGTTATATAGCCTGATTTTCAGATTTGATCTTAAAGAGACCACAAATTGAATCAGCACACAAAATTTTATCATATACAGACAATATTTGAAGTGGTTACTGCACGGAAACCAATTACCAGTCATCATGAAGGAAATGGTTGAATATGCAAGACTTGTACAAGGATCCAGCTGTTTTCAAATTTTAACTGACCCAGCTGGTTTTTGGATTTTATCTGCCCAAGGAATTTCATCAATAACAATATTTGGAGCAGCTGTTGCACCAAAACCACCAACCTTTGAGAATCACGGAATGAAATATGTAAAACTTATTGATAAAATTCCTTTATTAAAGTGGACCTGCTCACAATTTTTTTTTGTTTCAAAATTAGACTATTTGGAGGAGTCATTTGTCAGAAACCAATATTTGACAAGCATACATGTACAGGGAGGAGAGATCAAAATTACCTCCCTTTTTGCAAAAGCCTGAGATAAGAGTACGTGCATTCTAAGGTGCTGGACCATTGTTGAGCCTTGATGACAGCATAGGCACTTTCTTCAAAGGAAAAACAGCAAATAATATAACTTGATTTTTTTTTGGAATAGGGGATGGATGGAGAATGATATGAATGGCCACAGACACTTTTTTCCCTGACTTGCTAAGTCACTCAACTTTTAATCAGGAATTCTTTTGAGGCCATGGAATGCGCCATGTTAGAGCAACTGGAGCCTGTACTTGTACCCCGTTGTCATATGGTTAAATGATAAACAGATAAAAAAGATGCTGATGACATGAGTCAGTCTCGATTGACTCCATCTGTGCTTGCTTTTTGCTTGCTTTGAACTCCATATTGGATGTGCTGCATTACAAAAACAACATGTTTTGATTGTTAAACTTTCAGTGGAATACTATATACTATACTATAGTTTAATGACTATAAACGTTTGGTATAGTGTTGTCTTTTCTTTTAACATTTATCTTTAGTTTATTAGAAAAATTCTTGTGAAGTGTTGTATAAATGCTCATTAATGAACATTAATAACTATTCATGGAGGTAATTTGCATTCAACACCATAAATAGTATCAATAAATCTTAAGCAGATCTTAGAAATCAAATATTTTAATTGTATTTAATTCTTTTAAAGGACAGCTGTAGTTTTCCTGGCATGTCTATAAATGAACATAGATTTGTTAGTTCGTCATTGTGAAGTATTTATTTATTTTATTTATTTGATTGGTGTGCCAGCACTAAACTTATTACACATTCTGTTATCGTAGCATGAAATTATATAAAACAATGTTATTTTTATCTTTTCAGATAACTTTCCTGCGAAATCAAAGTGTGGCAAAGATGACTTACCAGATGATATATCCCTTCAGTTACAGGTGTCAGTAAATGCTTTACTTGATCGTGAGTCAGGACATAGTAATGAAGACAAGAAACTGTCCAACAAGGCGGTATCTGTATCCAGTAGCTCAAAGACTGTATCCAGCAGCTCAGCGTCTGTATCCAGCAGTTCAGTGCCTGTATCCAGCAGCTCAGCAACTAGTTATGCAGTGGCTGTTTCCAGCAGTTCATCAGAAGAACTGTGTGTCAGTACCATGAAGCTCTCAGAGGAGGAAGATGATGATATCCCAGATAGCATGGTACCTGTTGAGGTTGGACTGCGTTGTTACGACATACTCCTTCTTCACAGCGAGGATGAACCAGAGAATGCTTGGGAAGTGAAGAAACATTTGGAAACAGAACTCCTGTTGAGTAATGGGGAGAGAATACAGGTGCTGTTATACGAAGAACTAGTACAGATATTTAGACGTCAGATCGGCTGTTTGAAAGAGGGAATGGATCACTGCACTTTTGTCTTCATTCTTATCACCAAGACTTTCTGTGAGTCTGACTTGAGCCGCTTTCTGGGAGAAGAGTGTCTGATTAAATCAATTCATGACGCAAACAAGAGATGGAGTGTTGTTCCGTTGTTCACTCAACCCAAAAGGTCTGCTGATTACTGCATTCCGACTGGACTGAATTGTTTGAAAGGCATTAGCTACCACACGAGAGATGAGTTCTACTCTTCAAACATGATCAAAATGATCGAGCAAAGGAGATACATTAAGAATGAAAGGGAAAAGAAAAGGCTAAAGCGCATTAAAAACTGGAAAGAAGACAAACGGCATGAGCTACTTATGGAAAGAATAAAGGAAGAACAGCGTGAAAAGCAAGCAAAAGATTTGAAAGAAATGCAATTGCAACAGCTTAAGAAAAGCTTAGAAAATGCGCCCGTAAATCCTAGTTATATGGCCATTACTTCCTCCAGTTACAACATGCCACAAGCAGCCAACTCTTGCAAATATCCCAACACTGAACAGTTAGGGAATTTCCCTCCATTTCCATACCCATGGACAAACCCTTATGGATATCCGCAATATCCCCATGGACAACCCATGCACTTAACCATGAGTTACCCACACCTCCAGCAGGCATGGGGTGGATATGGCATGCCTCCGGGGTTTGGAGGTATCACTGAGAGCCACTCCATGCCAGGGAACATGGCAGAGATGGCAGGGTATTCTGTAGGGGAACAGCACGGTGGTCACACAGTGACCCTTGGAGCACGTCCCCCACCTTACCATCAGTCTGACGGTAAGGCACTGGAGCAAGCCGGCTTGAGGAGAGGACCAGAGCCAACAGAACAGATTGACACTAGTCTTGATGGTCACAAGCTCTCCAGTAAGAATGAAGATACTGGACAGGGCACCAGCTCTGCCAGGTTTGATACAGGTGATAGATGCTCGGATCCAAAGACTGGATCAAGTAACAACGAAATGAAGACAAAAGAAGGCCTGCTTAAAGAGCAGTCATTTGATGCCGTCACCTACCTCAGAGAGGAAGAGCCAAGCACAGATCCCCAGAGATTCCCTCGCACAAAAAAAGATTATCGTCAAGGTTCTGATAACAGCACTGCCTACAGTGAAACAGGGTTCCGTGAGTCTGACCAACATGAAGCTAGCCTCAGCCAGGCTGTCCCGATTCAGGCTTCACAATCACTGCCTCAGGCTTCTGTCAGCAGCAGTGCCCATGAACATGACGAACAAGCAGTAACTCATCATGCTGGTTCCTGCACAGATCCACTCTTAGATTCCAGTGTGGAGGAGGATGCAACCAAGCAGATTGAGGAGACATCAGTCAAGCAACATCTGGATGGTCTTAGAGTAAGGGAGTCATCCTCTACACGGGCGCACGGAGCACCCCCTGCCACAGACTCGGGCTATGCCTCCAGCAGCAGGTCAACATCCAAAATTTCTACGGCCTCGTACATTCAGCAGAGCTTGGGATTAACGACTCCAACAAAACAGAGCCACAGTGGAGTGGAGCAGGAGGATGCTCAGAGATCCAGGAGCAAAACTGACTCACTGAGCTCATCCTGGACATCTGAGTCAGACTCACTAAGCTCAGCCTTGTTAGCTGAGTCAGTGGCAGAGAGCAGAGAGCAGCAGTTTACAGGCAGAACTGAGCAGCACGGGTCTGTGCTGCGGGAAATCCACCACCACCATCACCACCACGATTCTGAGGCCAAGAAGGTGATCATTATTCAGAACTGTGACACAGTTCACCTAGGAGACAGGTCCACCGTTCAGAACATCCCACATGATGTTGCGCAATACCGGACTGGTCACCAGGGGTGGGATGACCGGTGAGTTAGGTCAGGTAAACTGTAAAATGTCAAGTTTCTCTAAAGTATAATATTGTCCTTATAATATGTAGTCTTCAGTGTGGACCCAGGAGTCTCTCACCAATGCGGTCGCTATAAGTCCAGCTCATACTGGCTTCCTCTCCAGCCACACGTGGGATGGTCTGTCAGCAACCTGCGGATGGTTGTGGGTTTCCCCTGGGCTCTGCCCAGTTTCCACCCACTATAATGCTGGCCGCCGCCATATAAGTGAAATATTATTTTCGCAGCATAAACTTGCTAAGTACAATAACAGCAGAAGCTTGTTGACAAGCATTTTGCAAAAATTGAAAGCGTTGCAGTTTGCCTTTAACAGCACTAATACAGTTATATGATAAGTTGGTGTGATACAGTACGGTGTACACAGATATTTAGACTTAGGGTTAAAGAATGCATTCCAAAACATATGGAGGCCTCAAACTGCCTCATAAGGCCATTGAAAGCTAGTATTCTTTAAAGAATAAAGCATAACATTCTCACTGCAACCGATCAGCTTTGACCAACTGTTGAGTCAAGAAGATTGTGGGTGGTTTACTCTGGACACTCCTGTTTCCTCCACCCATTAATCTGACTGGCGTTACAGAAGTGAAAAATTCAGGAGTTTATTGTTATGATCATATCAGTAAACAATGAATTGCTTTGCACTAACCGAGAATGTAATGTATAGCCAGATGCTTGTATTCACATGATTACATCATGTAATGAGTGGATTTTAATTGCAACTCTTATATTGGTCTGTGTTGCTTGTTAATGTGGGACATATCACCTCTATTAGAAAGAATAGATGCTCATGAAAAAAAGATGAACTAATTTGTGCATGTATATCATTGCAAAATCGATTTTCTAAAATGTTTATTACAGGAAATATTGTTATTTCGAGCCTTAAATACACATCAACACTACATATAGATTTTGTCTTGGGTTTTGTAATGGTTTTGTCTGTTATCAGGTCAGAAACTTGGCAGGGAGAGGCGGGTGTTTGGATGAAGATGAGGAAGAGAGAAGATATGAAGAGGAAGAGAGGAGATATGATGAGGAAGAGAGGAGATATGATGAGGAAGACAGAAGGGGTAATGAAGCAGGTGATGACAGGAGCGATTTTTCTGGTGAGCATAGACCCCAGACTCTGGACGCTCAAATGGAGGATGACACATGGGTGAAAGTTTCTACCATTGATTGCTCAGAGATGAGTATAACCAACAACGATCAGCAGACATCATTAAAACAAGCACAGCCTCAGAGTCCATGATGCGTGATGTTCCTTGCACATCTGACTATACTGACTTATCAGCTAGCCCGTTGATTCAAGGCCATGGAGAGGATGCTGATGGGGTGGGTGTGGTAGGGTTAGGTGTGGAATTCAGAGAGGGAAAGCAGCCTGCCCCTGGTGTGGCAGAATGTGCTAATGCTCAGCGTGATAAATCTGATGTGGGGAGATCTACAGCAGGTGAAAAAGCAAATACCAAACTACACTGTGAAACCTGGATGTACAAGAGAAAACAGACGTCAAGCTCAAGTATGTTGGTCTGTGATAGGGTCAAAAGAGGACAGCATACAGATATGGTAGAGGCTATATCTCTGAGTGGAAAGGGTGTGTGCTCAACAGGTGAAACATGTGTGAATACTGTGGGAGAAAGCGGTGCAGAATTAAGTATGTCACAGTTCGATGGACATGAGTGTGGCGAAAATAAATCTGCAATATTGTCTATAATTTCTCGATACCTTCCAAAGGAGATGATAAAACAGGGAAATGGTGACAGTCGTGAAACTGGTCGAACTGATGTATTACCTGGTACAAGTAGCTCTAATGCAACGCCATGTCTCTCTCTTGGTTCTCATGAAACTGTGTTGCCTGGTAGCTCTCATGAAGGTGTGTTGTCCACTAGCTCTCATGAAGCTGTGCTTTCTGCCAGCTCTCATGAAGCTGTGTTGTCTGCCAGTTCACATGATGCTGCGTTGTCTGCTAGCTCTCATGAAGTAGTGTTGTCTGCTAGCTCCCAAGAACCATCTGGTAGTTCTCATGGAGGCATGTTATATGTATCTAGTAGCATGAATGAATCCATGTTTTCTGACAATTCACAACAAGCTCTCTCATTCGATGAACCCAGGGATATGTCAGTGGATTTGTCCTGTGAAGAGGGAAGCTCAGTTGACCTCGTGTAGGTCAGCCAAAACGCACAAGACGTTCTTTACAGAAAAAGATGGGCAAGGACTGTGTGATATCTTGACTGTGATTAGATATGAAACTTCCAAAGTGCTGGGCCCAGTTCGAAGTGTATCAGTTAATACCAGTATGAAGTCATACTTTTACCAATGCAGTCGCTGAGAGTTCAAGTCCAGCTCATGCTGGCTTCCTCTCCGGCCTTACGTGGGAAGGTCTGTCAGCAACGTGCGAATAGTCTTGGGTTTCCCCCGGTCTCTGCCCGGTTTTCTCCCACCATAGTGTTGGCCGCCATTGTATAAGTGAAATATTCTTGAATACGGCCTAAAACACCAATTAAATAAATAAATAAATAAGCCATACTTTATATTTACAAAAGCTAACCAAAAGCAAATGCCGCTGCCCAAGTCAAAGTATAACTGCAACTGAATTAGTCATATTTAAATTGCTGTTGCACATTATTTTTGGGTTAAATATAAAATTGAAAATTAAAGTTAAATCCGGTATTAAGGCTTACAGTTAAATCCGGTATTAAGGCTTACAGTTTTGAACAACCCAGCCCAGGACTATCAGACAATGGCACTATCAGTGTGACAGTGTTGTGTAGAAATACGTGTAATTTGGTGGATTTATGGTGGGAGATCACTACATGTCTTAAGTTAACTGCATGCTATTTAATACATATGTGATGCAGTGTAAGTCCCTGATTGATGGTAGTAAGATTTCCTTGTTTTCCCCACGGTGAGAGCATCCGGTTCAGCATTGTCATGAGAGGACACGGTTTTTTGCTGGTCCTTTCATGTACTTAAATTTGATTGAAAGGTTTTCAAAATGTTGTAAATTCTTGAAAAAAAAAATGATTTGGTTTTGGGATAAGAGCTTGATTTTCGTAATGTTAGGTACATACCATTTTGCATTATTTTCTAAATGGACTCGCAAGTAAGCTGCATAAACAGTCTCCCCCGAAGGTTTGTATCTAACGTCTAAACCGAATATTCTGAAAGTGCTGGAAAACATGTGATATTAAGTTCTTGAAAAATATTTAATTCATGGGTGGGAACCCTGTGGAATGTTATTGTTATCGTTGTGCCATATGGAATGTTTTTGATTCCTCTACGTATTATTCTGCATTTGTGTACATGTACCTACATATGACAGTTTTATGCTGGATGTGTGTTTGTATTCTATGGATGTTGAAACATGTATAACCTAGCGGTTACAGTTTCTGACTTATAAAGAAGGTCTGGGTTCAGTCCTGTGCCAGGTCGTATCAGACTTGCACCAAGAGAAAAGCACAGTGGATCAGGCCCCAGGATCACGAAGATGTCTTCGCCTGAAGTCAGCCTGAGTCTTCTTAGTATGTGGTATTATTCCTGGTCTTTGATTGAAACTTAATCACTGATTTATTAATTTTCTTGTGAAGGACTAAGAGAATGACTATTAAATTAACACTTCTTAAAATAAGTCACAATTTTAGCACAATAAACTATTTAAATATCAGTACTAGTTGTGAATTTAATGTAAGACAGTTTTACACTGGTCTCTCTCTACTGTGACTACGGCATTTTGGTGTCTTGCCTGATGTTTTTGGAATGGTACTTTTGTGAGGCACCACCATCATTACGGTAAATCAGCAGTACTATATTGAGATACTGATACATTTTGACAAATGTAGGAATTTATGTCACTGTGAATTAATAAATATACCATATATTGAAATGGACAGAATGGTTGGTTGATGAGGCCTTAGGTTGATGTCCCAAATAATAATTTTGGAGTTCCCCAAATTACCTATATAAAAATATATTGATCACTTTTATTGATAATTATGTGGATGTTCATGCCTTGGTGCATAATATATAATTTGTTGTGCCTGTGTTAAGATTCATTTGGATATACCAATACAGGTATATATATGTTGTTTAATACTACATTATTGCTTTGTTTGCCTTTTTTCCTTAAAAGGAATTTTGTGTAATAGCAATGTGAGTGCTTGATTGCATTCAGCATGTATCAGGGATTACATGTATTTCTGATATTCGAAGATGTTTTATACTATGCAAAATAATGAATATAATACAGGTATATGTGTACCTGTATGTGTGATGCAGATGTAAATCCAGATGAGGCCTGGGATTCTAGTCTAGAATTACTACCATGATTATAGTACTAATTGTTCGAATGGAGGAAACTTGATTCAAAATCCTGCTTTCAAAATCCTGCTGAATGCTTTATTAAAAATCCTGCAAAACATCTGTGTAGTTGCATTGTAAGGAGAAATCAAACACGTTTATGATTTCTGCAAATAAAGACAAAGGGAGAGTTGTGAATTGTGAGTTATGATTTGAATTGTGAGTTATGATTTGCATGCCTTAATTACAGTACAGAGATTTTGCACTGTCACATATATGCTTAAGGATACCGGTTGTGTGTTTACATGTATATCAATCTCCCACCAACCTGTGAATGGTCGTGGGTTTTCCCCGGGCTCTGCCCAGTTTCCTCCCACCATAATTCTGGCCGCTGTCCTATAAGTGAAATAGTCTTGAGTACGGCGTAAAACACCAATCAAACAAACAATAAATACATTTATTTCTACAGGCCTTAGTACACACACACATAAATACCAATATCTTAATTTATTCTGCCATGAATAGTAAAGAAATTATTCTCATACTATTACTGCTCATTCGGTTGGTAAAATTGAGTCAAATTTCTGATTGAAAAAATATGTGAGAAGTAGAATTTACTAAGAATGGACGTTCTGTGGAACTGGAACACTTCAAACACACCGATCCAGAACATCTCAAGGTGTTAGATGGATGACTTGTCGGGCGAAATATGGTGGCCAGTTGAGGACGAATTAATGTCTGTCATCCAGAAACTCCCTGTAGATCCGGGCAATGTGAGGGTGAACAGTGTCATACGAGAATGTCACATGATGGAGGCGCACAGACGAGTGCGTTGTCCATGGCATATGCCTGCCCACACCATGACCATACCCAATCAGATCAGGTTCAGTTAACACATCTAATGAGGATGTACGGTGCTTGTAGACCATGGTCATTAGTATTTTTCTGGTCTTTCTGAGTGTAGACCATTGCCCTTTACCGCCTGACTCGATCGGAAAAGCAAAAGGTTTTTAGTGTGTGTGTGTGTGTGTGTGTATATATATATATATATATATATATATATATATATATATATATATATATTTATTGCTGATAGGAAAGTACCCAGCATTTTGGGAAGGAACCTCCGTTAGACGTATCGTTAGTATATGATACGTCTAATTCCTCCCATATTCCTTAAAACCCAAACTATGATGGGGGTTCTGTGATGTTCACAACTTAAGGATGCTGTGATTGTGTTAACGTTTAACGCATTTTAGGTTACATCAAATCATATGCAGGCATTCTGATCGACCAAATATTTGTAACTAAATCTTTGTAGTTTTCACTGAGTAACGAGAATAACAGAGCTTCTGCATGAAAACCGAGGGACTTCATTTAACCCATCAAACTAGTTGTAAATCTAAATGCTGGGAACCTCCCCATAGCATTATATCTTCTAAGACAATGGAATGAGTGAGAACATGCGGAACTTTATCAGTTTTAAAGTTAATTAATAAAGCAGACTATGACACAAAGCAAGCCTTGTACATCTATGGCACCCTACCACATTTTTGGAAATTTCTGACAATGACAGTGTTAAATTCATTCAAAGTTTAAGATTTAGGTCCACATCGGTCTTTGTCGGTTAGCCTACATTTCTTCCGCTGTTTAGTAATATAAAATATTTTCAAAACACAGGTGGGGTGCCCTACATTAGCACAAGTGTTGTTTTCATGATAGTAGTTTATATACATATATATGGGAAATACAAAGAGCTAAGCATGTTTTGGGACTGATGTAAGAGATAGGTTATATCTGTCACAGGCATATTTGAGTTCTGCCATAGCCTTTGAACATAGCTGAATTCATCTTACTGGTGGTTTTATTGTGGTTGTATACGACGTTTATAAACGATTATTTTAGCTATTTTATTGATTGACTATGTTTAGCATAAACCAAGATATGGTCGAAAACAAATTTGCAGATATTTGCCTTCAGGTAACCCTTGATATAATCTGTTTGCAGTCATAAACATACCACCGCTGCATGCGAGCGAAGTACCCGGATGTTGTTGCACGAAAAATGTTGTGATGATTACGAACACAACGTGCGATCAGCTGTTGATAAAAAGTTTGGGATTAATTGGCACCTTCGAGGAGCGTAAATACAGCTAAGAAATTTGTAAGTAAAAACTGGACCTTTGGAAAGCTGTTGGACATAGTTAATGGTGTTCCAGTTACGTTTTTAGCAGAAGTAGTCAAAATGCCAGTCATGCAGCTTAAGTAGGCCATCGATGCATCATATGGTGACTAGATTTCGTTAAATGATGCCAATCAAAACACACCCCCTGTTTTCTGCAAAGAATAGTGAAGACTATTATATAACAAAATCCGAAGGCCTGTCATTCTAAGAATTTTGCTGACTGGCTACACTGTAGCCTAATGAATTAGCCCTTGTATGTTAGCGATACCCTGTTAGCATACAACATCTAATTCATTAGGCGACTTACTGGCATATGTATAGTATATCCACTGACCAACACACGCGTGTTTATGTTATTTATCTAGGTTGTTAACAAAGTTTATGTACATTTACATGATACATCTGGGAATAATAAAGTTGGCAGTAATGAAGATTTTAAATGAACTGTCACGTTGTGGGAAGGGTGAATAGTGTCTTGATGCGTTTGAATAAAAATCATACTCATGTCTTAAGCAGGAGGCCTATAAACATAATGATTACCACTGAATTTACTTTTTGGCCCAAAATATATATATATATATATATATATATATATATATATATTGTTGGCTCAAACTGGTCTCATGCATTTTGACTGTTGGTCCCACTTAGTGGGCCAAGCATTTGAAGCCTCAGTTGCCTCATATGCAAGTTTTGATTTGCCTCAAGAAATCCACTTTTAGGGCAAACTTTAGGACACAGTTGTTACATGTACCCTAACTTTATCACTGGAAGCAAAATGTATGAAGTGTGATGAATACAAATTTGTATTGTAAAAACATTTATGTGGTCATCTGGCATAAGACATTTTGGAATTTTCTTGTTAATGATGTCTATCTTCATTTAGCTCTCCCTTGATGAAATTATGAACAGTTTTTATCTTTGTAAACCTTTCCAGGCAGATTCCTTGCTACACCAAAAAATGGCAAAGGAAGTTACTTGTCAACTAGAGATTTAGCCACACCAGAAGTCCCAACCAGGAATGCAATGTCTGCAAAAAGGAATAAAATGCCTGCAAGCAGGAATGCAGTGCCTGTACACAATAATGACAATACGCATAATGCAATGTCTGTGGCTAAAACTGCAGTGGCTGCACCCAAGAGTTCAGTGTCTGCAATAAACAGTGCAGTGTCTACACCCACGTATGCAGAGGCTGCATGTAGCAGTCCATTGCCTGCAGCTAACAGAGAAATATCTACACTAAACAATGCAAATTCTGCTTACAACCGTGCAATGTCTACACCTAAGAGTGCAATGTCTGGATCCAGTAGTTCTGCCAAGGTGTCAGAGGAAGATATCCCAGATAACATGGTACCTCCAGAAATCTGCTTTCCATGTTATGATATTCTTCTGCTTCACTGTGTGGATGACCTTTACAAGGCTTTAGAAGTTAAAAAACACTTGGAAACAGATGAAAAATTTCATATGACTGAAGACCCAATTCAGGTTCTGTTATACGAGGAACTGGCAAGCACCTTTAATCGCCAAATCAGCTGCCTGAGAGAAGGAATGGAACATTGTACTTTTGTTTTCATCCTTATTTCCAAAACTTTCTGCGAATGTGAACTCAGCTGCTTTCTAGAAGAAGAGTGCCTAATGGAATCCATTCAGAAACCAGAAAGGAATTGGCGCATAGTACCATACTTCATGGATTCAAAAAGTGAGGGTAAATACAAGGTTCCTTTTGGACTGCAGTGTTTGTGTGCATACTACTTCCACACCAGAGACGAGTTTTACTATTCAAGAATGAAAGAAATGGTTTTGAAAAGACGGTATATTAAGGTGGAAAATGAAAAGAAAAGGGAACAGGATATCAAAAAGTGGAAAGAAGACAAGCGTTGGTTTGAGGCAATCACAAGAAGAATGAAGGATTTATGAACACCAGTCGTGTGATGACTTACCCATGCAATGTGCATGTAATGGCTGAGGACACCAGACACTGCAATACCAGAAACACGGTGGCGGAGGTCACTGTGCATGTAATGACTGGGCAACTGAGGACACCAGGCACTGCAGTACCAGAAAAACGGTGGCGGAGGTCACTGTGCATGTAATGACTGGGCAGTCGAGGACACCAGACACTGCGGTACAAGAAACACGGTGATGGAGGTCACTGTGCATGTAATGACTGGGCAACTGAGGACACCAGGCACTGCAATACCAGAAAAACGGTGGCGGAGGTCACTGTGCATGTAATGACTGGGCAACTGAGGACACCAGACACTGCGATACAAGAAACACGGTGATGGAGGTCACTGTGCATGTAATGACTAGGCAACTGAGGACACCACACATTGCAGTACCAGAAACACGGTGGCGGAGGTCACTGTGCATGTAATGACTGGGCAACTGAGGACACCAGACACTGCGGTACAAGAAACACGGTGATGGAGGTCACTGTGCATGTAATGACAGGGCAACTGAGGACACCAGGCAGTACAGCACAAGAAACACGGTGATGGAGGTCACTGTGCATGTAATGACTGGCCAACTGAGGACACCAGGCACTGCAATACCAGAAAAACGGTGGCGGAGGTCACTGTGCATGAAATGACTGGGCAACTGAGGACACCAGACACTGCGGTACAAGAAACACGGTGACAGAGGTCACTGTGCATGTAATGACTGGGCAACTGAGGACACCACACATTGCAGTACAAGAAACACAGTGACGGAGGCCACTGTGTATGTAATGACTGGCCAACTGAGGACATGAGGCAGTACAGTACAAGAAACACGGTGATGGAGGTCACTGTGCATGTAATGACTGGGCAACTGAGGACACCAGACACTGCGGTACAAGAAACACGGTGACAGGCGCCACTGTGCATGTAATGACTGGGCAACTGAGGACACCAGACACTGCAGTACAAGAACCGTGGTGACGGAGGTCACTGTGCATGTAATGACTGGCCAACTGAGGACACCAGGCATTGCAATACCAAAAACACGGTGGCGGGAGGTCACTGTGCATGTAATGACTGGCCAACTGAGGACACCAGACATTGCAGTACAAGAAACACAGTGATGGAGGTCACTGTGCATGTAATGACTGGGCAACTGAGGACACCAGACATTGCAGTACAAGAAACACAGTGATGGAGGTCACTGTGCATGTAATGACTGGCCAACTGAGGACACCAGGCATTGCAATACCAAAAACACGGTGGCGGAGGTCACTGTGCATGTAATGACTGGCCAACTGAGGACACCAGACATTGCAGTACAAGAAACACAGTGATGGAGGTCACTGTGCATGTACTGACTGGGCAACCGAGGACACCAGGCACTGTAGTACAAGAAACATGGTGATGGAGGTCACTGTGCATGTAATGACTGGCCAACTGAGGACACCAGGCACAGCAATACCAGAAACACGGTGGCGGAGGTCACTGTGCATGTAATGACTGGGCAACTGAGGACACCAGACATTGCAGTACAAGAAACACAGTGATGGAGGTCACTGTGCATGTAATGACTGGGCAACTGAGGACACCACACATTGCAGTACAAGAAACACGGTGATGGAGGCCGCTGTGTATGTAATGACTGGCCAACTGAGGACACCACACATTGTAGTACAAGAAACACGGTGACAGAGGCCACTGTGTATGTAATGACTGGGCAACTGAGGACACCAGGCACTGCAATACCAGAAACACGGTGATGGAGGTCACTGTGCATGTAATGACTGGCCAACTGAGGACACCAGGCACAGCAATACCAGAAACACGGTGACAGAGGTCACTGTGCATGTAATGACTGGGCAACTGAGGACACCAGACACTGCGGTACAAGAAACACGGTGACAGAGGCCACTGTGCATGTAATGACTGGGCAACTGAGGACACCAGACACTGCAGTACAAGAACCGTGGTGACGGAGGTCACTGTGCATGTAATGACTGGCCAACTGAGGACACCAGGCATTGCAATACCAAAAACATGGTGGCGGAGGTCACTGTGCATGTAATGACTGGGCAACTGAGGACACCAGACATTGCAGTACAAGAAACACAGTGATGGAGGTCACTGTGCATGTAATGACTGGGCAACCGAGGACACCAGGCACTGTAGTACAAGAAACATGGTGATGGAGGTCACTGTGCATGTAATGACTGGCCAACTGAGGACACCAGGCACAGCAATACCAGAAACACGGTGGCGGAGGTCACTGTGCATGTAATGACTGGCCAACTGAGGACACCAGACATTGCAGTACAAGAAACACAGTGATGGAGGTCACTGTGCATGTAATGACTGGGCAACCGAGGACACCAGGCACTGTAGTACAAGAAACATGGTGATGGAGGTCACTGTGCATGTAATGACTGGCCAACTGAGGACACCAGGCACTGCAATACCAGAAACACGGTGGCGGAGGTCACTGTGCATGTAATGACTGGGCAACTGAGGACACCACACATTGCAGTACAAGAAACACGATGATGGAGGTCACTGTGCTTGTAATGACTGGGCAGTCGAGGACACCAGACACTGCAGTAGAAGAAACACGGTGTCATACCAGTGAGGCTGCTTATTATGTAAGCAATATAAGTGAGGTTGCTTATCACAAAGCTGATACAAGTGAGGCTGTTTATCACATAAGTGATACAAGTGAGGCTACTTATCATAAAGTTGTCTCTGATTTATCTGGACCCCTTGACTTATGTGTAGAAGAAAGCCAAGCCCACTGCCTTACGACTCCAGCGCAGACAAAGAGCGACTGGGATCTGTCCGCAGCCAGACAGCAATGATACAGAAGATTTGGTGACCTCTGTCCTCACCACTCTAAATTCGAGTTGAATGATTTTGTCATTCAGGAATGCAACATGGCTGGTGACCTACAATAACAAGTATCTGACTTCCAGATCGTGCTCCGGCCGTAAGTGGGAAGGTCTGCCAGCAACCTGCGGATGGTCGTGGGTTTCCTCCAGGCTGTGCCCGGTTTCCTCCCGCTGTCATATAAGTGAAATATTCCTGAGTACAGCGTAAAACACCAATCAAATAAATAAATCCAGATCGTGTTGTATCATTGGATTGAACTATCAATCCATGGATATGTTGAACAATTCACAAGAGGGAAGCTCAGTTGACTCTCTTGACAGCAGGCTCACAAGAGCACACTGTGAATAAGAGAAGCATGACCTGTGTGATATCTTGACTGTGACATCATACTCAATGGTCACCGTAAGTTTATACTAAGAAGTGATATTTCAAGGTATTAAAATGACACATCATGAGAATATGGTTTACACCTGAGCAAATAAGAGACTGGCAATACTTGTACATGCATCATGTGTGGCGTAATTTTGATTTGTGTTTATTGGTTATACTTGTTTTTGTATCAGAATAGTATCTTCTTATTCAAATTTTTGTTGCTGTGCAGGTGTTCGTCAATAATTTGTTCTACACTTCAAATCATAACTATGTGCAGTATTTTGCATTTTCAGTATTTGACAATGGATTGAGCTCAATTCCATGTCATTAGCCATTGTCAGAGGAACTAGTTGACCCCATTACTCCATAAAAAAAAGCATGCTATGTGTATTTTTAATATATGGGAGTAATTGCAAGGGAAGTAATTCGGTGGGGCCCGTTACTTGTCGAAGCACTACTACATAAAAATACTGTATTCTGGTTCAAGGACCTAAATTATATACATTATGTTCAATAGTGTTTTGCCTTGGTGCATTCTTAGATGTCTTTCTGTGCAGGATTCACTTGTACTTTCAGCTATACATTGGTGTTATAATTACTTTGACATGCATCTTTTTAAATCAGCAAGTGCTCGTAATGAATAATTTTATGTATTTACATGTATATTTGATGTGTTCTTTTAATGACTATTGGGGACTTTGGTGCCAGTAAGCAGTCAAAAGCACATTTATTGTAGCTTAAAATCGTCTTACATGAAGTCTCTGGGAGATCAATTTCCTTCCACCATTACAGAATATACACATTGTACTTGCTCCATTGGTCACAATTTATGAGACAGTAAGTGAGTGAGTGTTTGAGGTTTAACGTTGTACTTAACAATTTTTCAGTCATATGATGACGAAGAAATCCTTAGCATGCATGTAATGAGTGAGTGAGTGCTTGGGGTTTAACGTCGTACTCAACAATTTTTCAGTCATATGACGACGAAGGAATCATTAGGGTGCATGCACGTGTAATTGTGCCTCCTTGTTGCAGGACGGATTTCCACCGCTCTTTTATTTAGTGCTGCATCGCTGAGACGACTTACCGAAGGCAAGTAAGCCGCCCCGCCCGAGCCATTATACTGATACAGGTCAACCAGTCGTTGCACTATCCCCTTCATGCTGAACGCCAAGCGAGGAAGTTACAACTTCCTCTTTTAAAGTCTTAGGTGTGACTCGACCAAGGATTGATCCTGGATCTACCGGTCCCGAAGCGGACGCTCTACCAACTGTGCTATCCGGGCCGGTGCATGTAATGTGCCTGCTTGTTGCAGGACGGATTTTCACCGCTCTTTTATCTAGTCCTGCTTCACTGAGAGGCCTTACCGAAGGCAAGTAAGCCGCCACACCTGAGCCATTATACTGATATGGGTCAACCAGTCGTTGCATTATCCCCTTCATGCTGAATGTCAAGCGAGGAAGTTACAACTCCCTCCTTTAAAGTCTTAGGTGTGACTCAACCCAGGATTGACCCTGGATCTACCGCTCCCGTATAAGACAGTAAAACACATGGGGAAATTTATCAGAGTTACTTGCCAAAAGGTCAGTGGTTTACTACGGTTTTGTGAGCCACTCATGAATCTATCATTTTACTCCAGTCAAATACATAAATACATGTGCAGGAGTTTGTAACTGTGATTGTACATGGGGTTTGTCCTAAGGAATTTACTGTAACTAACAACCCGGTGAATACACATATTACGGACTGGTAGGTGACCTGCAAAGAGCAGTTTCAGTTAGGCATAATATTGATTTATTTATATATTTCATTGGTGTTTTATGCCGTTCTCAATAATATGTCACTTGTACGACGGCAGCCAGCATCATAATATTGAGATCAGAATCGAAGTACATGGCACGTGTACCTGTATGCATATATTAAGTATTTATTAATATAAAATTGTAATTATAACAATCCATGGTGGCACATGTAAAACATGTGCACATCAAACCAAATCTGTTATTTATTTACCATCAGTATAAATGATACTCATGCAGTTTTATGCAGCTTTTCAATGAGTGGATATTCAGGTTATATGTATGTAGCCAGATTTTCACTGATTTTGTATCATTTAAATAAATTTTGTGCATAGAATAAGTTATGAACATTAATACACATATGTATGTCACACAGTCATGGAGACTCTCCTACCAGTATAGATGGTACAGTGTTGATCATCCTGATGATTATCAGTGTAATTCAGCCATTTGTGCCTACTGCTTACCTCTACAAGTGCTCTAAATTTAGTCCCAAAACTCAGTTATTTTCTTGATAACTGAGGAAAGTTTTATTCTAATGCAACTGAAGGCTTTATATTTTACAAGAGATTTGTTTATCAGTCTGAAATGGGCTGGATGTGAATTGTGATGAATTTTAGTATTTTTTTTTTTATATAAAACTGCTCACAAATAAAAAACTGAACCGAATCTGAAGTGGATTTGTTTGTCAGTTATTGCATGACAGCGCTGTGTTGAATATTTACATACACAAATTCATTTGATTGATTAAGGTTTAACATCACTTTCAACATTCCTGTGGACGTATCATGACAGTGTCTCCTTGTGGAGCAGGCTGGGGCCCCATACCGACATATTTGTAATGCTGCCTCACTGCAAGGCCATGCCTAAGACTACAGACGTGACACCCTACCCAATCACATTATACAGACATGGGACTAACCAGAACTTGGCCTATTCCTCTTCTGCTGGGCACCAAGCAAAGTACATGCAGACAGAATATCACCACTGCACTGCACACTCTCCAAAGGTCAGGGCTTTACTCCAAGTATTCAAGATTCCTCCCCTCAGAAAACTGGCCACCATTCCAGTGAAAAAGACTTATGTGTCAAACAACAATCAAGAGAATATAAGTACATCAGTATTACATTTGCTGAAAAGAGCACACCACCAGTGGCAGGCTGAATATCTCGTATATATTTATTTGATTGGTGACTGACTTTCTATATGGAGATGGACTTGAACTCCTAAACTCACGGGACTGTCTGCATAGGATCACAGTTATGGACAAAATCAAGACCAAACAATTCCTGCATAGGAAACCAAGAACAATACACATTTCTACAATGACATGTTTATTATGAAGTTCAAATGACGACTGGTGCTTTCCTGCACACTAGTTAGGAGTCCTAAGATCTGGCAGGACATCATTTCCTCATGAACAGTCCTGACAATTGTGCCCTTGGGGTCCACAGATCGTGTTTCCGCCACGGTAAATGTTTTAGTCTCGTCACTGGAATTGGCCAGGTCATCCACAAGAGGTATTCTGCATACCTCAGCTACTAGAACTGGGACACCCTTGTGCTCTGGAGCTGAGCCAGGGGAAAGTCACTATGCCCTTGTTCTCATACCCTCCTCTTCTGTGTACTGATGTACAACACTGTCAACAAAATGGCAAACACACTTGAATAGCATGTGTTTTCCTTTGAGTGATGGAAGCCGAAACAGACATGTCCTTGGTTTATAGAAATACATGTAACTTGTCCCTAACTTGATAAAACTGATAACATGGCGGCACTTTTGATTTGCTCTCTTTGAACAGCAATATATCGGATATGCAATATCACAACTTCAAATTGCTACCAAAGACTGGGGGAGGCACATGAATGTAAAACTCCATCTCAATATATAAAGTAATGAAGTCATGAATTTACAGCAATTAATATGCTCACAGAGCATCAGCGATGGAACATCCTCCTTGTGTTATTGTGCTTTATGTGCATGCAAAACTTCAGGTCAATACATGCAGTACTTTTTTAAGATACCACCCCTCATGTTTTGCTTTAATAATGATTCTAACACAATTCAACAACTCAGGAATTTGGTAATTTATGGAATTTAATATGCAAATACAAAATCAGCGATAGAAAGAACGAATGAATGCTTGAGGGGTTAACGTCATACTTAACAACTTTTCAGTCCTGTGACGAGGAGTGAGTGAGTGCTTGGGCTTTAACATCGCACTTAAATAATTTCTCAGTCATAGGATGATGGAGTCCTTGGAGTGCATGTAATGTGTCTTCTTGCTGCAAGACAGATTTCCACCTCTCTTTTATCCAGTGCTGCTTCACTAAGATGACTTTAATACAGCAGGCAAAGTAAGCTGCCCCACCCGAGCCATTATACTGATAAGGGTCAACCAGTCGTACTATCCCCTTAAAGCTGAATGCCAAGAAATGAAACTACAACTTGCTCTTTCAAGGTCTTAGGTGTGACCTAACCCAAGATTAACCCTGGATCTACCACCCCTGAAGCAGACGCTCTACAAACTGAGCCATCTGGGCCAGTGCGACGAGGAGTCATTAGGGTGTATATGCTGTGTCTTGTGGCAGGGCGAGTCCATGCTACCAAAGTGCCCACCCAGTCACATTATACTGACATCGGGCCAGCCATGTTTCCTTGCTCTAACCTCTGAGTGCCAAGTGAGGCAGCAACAAGTACCATTTTGAAGTCTTTGGTATGACCCGACTCAGGTTTCATCCCGGGTCTCCCTACTTCAAGGTGGACGCTCCAAATCAACGATGGAATATCCCCCCTGTGTATTTTGTGCTCTACATGTATTCAAACCCTGATTTGCGTACAGGCAGTACTTTTTATTTGATTTTACACCACACTCAAGAATATTTCACTTATACATGGCGGCCAGCATTACTGTGGGGGGAAACCGGGAAACTCACGACCATCCACACGTTGCCGATAGACCTTCCCACTTATGGCTGGAGAGGGAGCCAACATGAGCTGGACTTGAACTCACTGAGACTGCAATGGTGAGAGGTTCCTGGGTCATTGCTCAGCGCTGGCTTGTTAACCCCCCTCGTCCACGGAAGTCCCAACAGTACTTTTTGAGATACAATCCCTAACACTTTGTTTAACACCAACTCTCAGAGTGCCACATAAGCTACATGAGCTAAAAATAAAAAGTTATGCTTTTTATATTTCCTAAGGGATACTTTATCAAAGTGTACATATATACATTTGGTGACTCACCGTTATTTCCTCTGATAAAGGCATCTCCATATTTGTTTTTCAGCTGACCATTGACATATTCTTCTGTCTGTTCCAGGGCTATGTTCATATACCCATCTAAACAGGCCAATACACCTAGAAAAGATAGTCAGACAATATTTATTTATTTGAGTGCTACTTGAACAATGACAGTCACGTTTAATGGTGGAAGACAAGAGGTCTGCCATCAACTTTCACCTGAGCAAAACGGCTACAACTACTTGTCACAAAGGCCCCAGAGGCAGTGAGAGCCAGGAATCTACAAATTCCCTGTCTAAGGCGGGGTTTGATCCTGCACCTCTTTTGTCACTGTGATTGACAGGCAAGAGCCTACAAGTACTACAATGAAAAATCAGACAATAAGATAATGCAATACAAAACTTTAAATACTTGAAATATAATTCAAACGTATGCATATATCAAATAAGATCTGAGATCTGTTTTATTCTTCCTAGCTTAACTTTCAAAAATACAACCTGTACTCTTCCATTCACTAACCTGCAACTCACTGTTTTCGAGTATGCTGTCCTCAACATGTCAAAGCTGTACATTACAAAAACAAGTTGCCTGCAATCCTTCAGTAATTCTTATTTCATATCACCTAGTTATTCGTGAATAATGAACACCAACAACGTTATAATTAACACAAACGTATCTGGTACATTAACAGCGAGCCAAACTTCACTAGAGGCCACGTTTGATTAGAATCGGTCGCACTCGGCATCTTCCAGATAAAGATAATCTTGTGGCACAATTTGATGGAAACTAATGAGATGTACACCATAAAAATGGTGACTGACAAATTTGGGAGTCTTTACTTTAATATGTGTGTTAATAATGAACAGAAATGAACCATAATCAATTATATTGTAAAAAAAGATGATCTTAATTTTGGGAAAAGCAGCCTAGTCCACCATAGCAACCAAGTCACATGATTTGAAAATGATTTGAAGTTCCGATCAGTTACTTTTGTGTTATTTACGACGTTATGGTCTTTATTATTCCCACATAATGAAGTGATATGAATTCAGAATTACTTTAACATCACAGGACACCTTTTTTTTTGTGGCGTCCATCGTTGGCACTTTGATGACAGCACAGGTGACAGGACCGAGTTCCAGGTTATTGAATGTAACGGTCCAGAGCGGGTAATGTGGACGCTAAGCTGGGAACATGGCCATCTGATCTCAGAGCTAATATCAAATACAACTACATCCTTATTTATGTAAGAGTAACTAGTAAAGAGTAAGGAACCTGATGGATCATGATCTGTCAGCTGTCAACTTACATTTCTGAAATGGCATGTGGCAAAGTTGATTGAAAACTATAGTGAAGTTTAATCTGCCTAAATCATGCCCACTTACAAAGGTTATTTCATTACTTACCAATACTCATAAATCATAATCAAATGCCCCTGTTCAGTAAGGATCAACTTAATATGTACCATATCAGCGTACTGTATAGAGATAATAATCTGAATCTAATGAATTGTAAGTCTTTAGCCATGTTAGAGTTACCTCTGTAGTCAACGCCTGAGTTTAGTTTCACCACAACAGGACGGCCAATGATCTGCTTGAGAAAATCACTTGGAGTCTTACGGCTCATCTTGAATTCTGACTCCCACTTGACATTGACGTTGAATCAGTTGTAAGGAAGTCAAGATCAATTCACTTATGAAAAAAAAGGATAATATTAAGTTTTAAACATCACAACTGCTTTTC
Organism: Liolophura sinensis; assembly: GCF_032854445.1. Classification (NCBI taxonomy): domain Eukaryota; kingdom Metazoa; phylum Mollusca; class Polyplacophora; order Chitonida; family Chitonidae; genus Liolophura; species Liolophura sinensis. The sequence goes on along the minus strand of NC_088302.1, from coordinate 41,827,751 downwards.
TAAGTTAGATATTGCCTGTCACAACTACATAAGTATGCCTAATTTTAAAAAAAACATAAAATAAAAAAAAAATAAAAAAACTTGATATAAGTGTAAATTTGTGGTTCTGTATGGCATATTTTGAAGGTAAATTGAGAAATCTTTGGCAGCCAGCTGGTAAATCAGATGATCTAACCATTCAAGAAACTATTTATAACTACTCAAAAAGTACTTTAAGTATCTACAAAACACAGCACAAATTACAAGACATACTGGTACCCAGCCAAATTTCCTCCACAACTGGGTCTATCATATATTTTACATACAATCCTTTCACATGTTAACACAACCGATAACACATATAAAGTTTGGTAGCCTACAAATTAACTTCCACTGGTGAAGTCTGAAATGACATTCTACTTAGGACTGCTCGCACAAAGATTAAGCAGATCATAACTGATAATAACTACAATGGTAACACATGTTAAAAACATATGTAGCCATGACAGTTACTGTCAACTTAGCCTAGGATCAGCAGAGACAAAAATGCAGCAATTTGATCCACATTTTATATTTATTTATTTATTTATTTATTTATTTGATTGGTGTTTTATGCTGTACTCAAGAATATTTCACTTAAATGACGGCCGCCAGCATTATGATGGGAGGAAACCGGGCAGAGTCCGGTGGAAACCCACAACCATCTGCAGGTTGCTGCAAGGCCTTCCCACTTACGACCTGAGAGGAAGCCAGCAAGAGCTGGACTTGAACTCACAGCGACCACATTGGTGAGAGTCTTCTGGGTCATTATGCTGTGCTAGCGCGTTAACCAACTCAGTCACAGAGGCCCCTCCACATTTTATATGAATTTAGGGGGACCCTCGGACTAATGATTCGACACTTTAAGACCACACACTCATAAGTGATAGTGCTATTTCAAGTAGCTGAAAGGCATTAAGTGCTGGGATATATGACGTGCTGTAACACCGTAACCTAACTGTTAGATCACAGACGATGACATTCAAGAAAAATTTTGCATTTAATTTTGTTTATTTATTTCACTGGTGTTTTTAGACCTAGGCGTTTTAAGAATATCCAACATATACGATTGCAGCCAGCATTACGGAGCAAACAATTTATGGCTTCAGTATTTAGGTATCCTCGAAAAATAGTTTTGTCATAGTCAAAAAATGAAAGTTGGGTAACTATCCCAGACAATAATCTGTACCGGTACAGCAACAACAACAGCACAACAGTCAACAGATCAACATTTGAAATGTTTCACTAACTTACGTTTCACTAAGATGTTGTAATAATGGCAGCAACAAGACATGTTTCGGCTTGTAAAGCACATGTTGCAGAACAAAATTATTCACGAAACAGGGATGGATATTCTCTGTTCTCAATCTATAAAATTTATTGTCACTTACCAAACACGCCGCCTAAAGGGTTGTACAGCGCCCCCTATTGGATTCTCGCGAAAATTTGCGTGACTTTCGATTTCAAAAAATTGTTTTGGCATTGTTTGAGAGTTTTAGTCCTGTAGTTTTTGTTAGAATAAATTCTTTTTGCGCCGCAAAGAGGTTCTATTAGTAACCGGACCGAATCACGGCTTTTGCAAAGCAAAAATAAACGATAACGAAATTATCACGTGACTTCAAAAATGGCGGCGCCCAAGGTGATCAAGGGATGTCAAACGATGCTGAGGGTTGAAGGTTTTGTGACAGTATTCGATCGACTAGGGAGTTCACCAATACCAAGAAAACGGATTTCAGCAGCATGCATTGCGTCTTGGGGACAAAGAATAAATAACTCATTCTCAAACAGTCTGACTGTAACTAGACGCAGACCTGAGCGTTTGAACTCTCCTTTGTGGTCTGCTGCAGAAGTGTTTCTCTCTGGTCCCATGACGCCAGGGTTGTCATCTGCTGCAGATATACATAGCGACGCAGCGTCATCTAGCCCATCATGTTGGAAATGTGGAAATACAATACACCCCAGTGATGAGATTTTCTTCTGCAAATGTGGAGTGATAATGGCACCAAGACCTAACATGGATCACTTTCAGTTGTTCAATCTGGAAAAAAGCTTTAACTTGAATGAAGAAAGTTTGTCTCAAAAATTTAAAGATTTACAACGCCAACTTCATCCTGATAAATTTACTCAAAAGTCAGAGGTGAGATATACTGTATGACAGCGAGTGTCAATAACCCAGGGTTGTCTTGGGTTTATTGTTTCATCGTCTGGTTGTTTCATAGTCCACACTCAGCTCCCTTTTTGAACTGCTCAAGCGACCTTATGTAGCGCTCGGTCGCATGTTTTTTTTAATTCTAAGAGGAAAAGCTAAATGACCCCAACATTTACAACCCCAACCCGACTTTATGTTTGTTAGCCCCTATACTACTTTCCTCAGTCCATTTAGATGGACACAGTGTGCTATTTTAAAATTCTGACATGCATTGTAACACTGAGTTCATCAACACCTCTCCAGAAAACACAGATTTCCAACTCCTACCTCCTTCCCACTAATGGCAATCTAGCTCACCTACTCTGCTTATTTATATGTAATTTTATGGTGGAATCTCTAATAATATCCTTTAAGTTACGATCCTCACCAACGAAACTAATTAACTCAGCGCATGGTGGTCACATTGACTGCAAGAACTTCGGCGGTACCAAGTACCTCGCCATTGACAGCTATTTTGAAGTGTCAGGTGGCCTACTTCCGGGATTGAAATGCAACTTAGTTTTGGTATTGAAATCCTCAAGAACATGATTATATTTCAATCACCGTCTGCAAGAACAACTTCAATCCAAAAAGGCATAAAAAAGAGCTTGTATATTTAGTGCAGGTAAGTTTGGGTGCCGTGATCTCATTGAGATCGGCTCCATCGAGTTGGAGTGTGCTGATATGTGGCGATTTGTTTGAGAGGTGGCGATGGACTCAGTGTTACGTTGAATGTCATCTAGATGACTCCTATGTCATCTGATGTGTAGACATGTTCGATTCAAATATTTTAACAGCTGGATAACATTGCAAATATGGTTTAGCCTAGTAATGTATTATCATAGGCTTTGGTATGTCTACACATTAGATGAGAGGGCATCAGTGTATACCAGATATAAGAACGACATTGTACTGTAAAAGCCAGTGACATTTTTGCCATGCAGTTAAATAGGGCTGGGGTTGAGCTCTACCTAAGATGAGATCATCTATCTTGTGCTACTCTTTAATTTGCCTAGCTGAGTTGCCAAAGATGTTTGGCTCAATAGATCCAATAGTGCACTGACATGCCAGAATGTGCATGAGTTTACCACAGGCTGCCAATTTTGTGAAGAAAGAATTAGAGCAGCTTATAGCCTCTGACTCTATAAATTGTCTTCAACTTCAGAGAGCACAGGTAAATGAACTCGAGGGAACTCTAGGGAAGGCATTTTTATCCAGAACGTATCGGGAGATATTAGCTGTCGGTACATGTATGTACTCTAGTATTCTACCAGTATATCTTAATATTAGGACAACTTGTTCTGATACCAAATCAAACAGTTGCAGATTTACTTGTGCTACATTGAAAGGACTTTTTTTTTCAACCTAGACACTAGCATTTTTTTTTTCTGCTGTAGGCAATTTATTTTAGTGATTAATATTTGTTATCTAAATGTACACTGCCAAGTTATCTCCCTTGTATTGCTAGCTAATTCTTGGTAATGCAAAATTATACTAAACCAGTAGATAATGTAACAGATAGTTTTTTTAGCATGTTTAGAAATATTTAGATTGTGGTGTAAAAAAATTACAATGTAACAATGTTTTAGTCTATATAACAAAGTATTTCCCCCCATCATAATACCAGTCATCATTGTATAAATGAAATATTCTTGAGTGCGCCATAAAACACCAAATAAATAAATAAATGTATAAAGAAGTAGTGTTTCCAGAGATTTTGTCATTATGATAACCTATATACATGTTTTGCTGAACTGGAAAAAACACTTTGAAATAGTTGTCAGACTAGAAAAGTTCACCTCTGCCACACATCTCCTACACAGACACACTCATCTATTGTGTATCGGGAAGTTTGTGCAGGTGATTAATGTTTTCACTACCGGTCAGTACATTCATGTAACTTGGTGTATTTGTCTATGTTTTGCAGACAGAGCAGCAGTATTCGGCTGATCAGTCCAGCCAAGTGAACAAGGCATACACAACACTGATCAAGCCATTATCGCGAGGTCTTTACCTGCTAGAGCTTAGCGGAGATCCGATTGATGAGACAACAGATAACACAAATCTGGATCCAGACTTCCTCATGGAAATCATGGAGATTAACGAAGATCTGGCAGAAACAGATTCCATGGAGAAAGTCAATGCAATCAGGAAACGCAATCAGCAAGTCTTACAAAGACTTACAACTGATATATCCATGGCTTTTGACAAAGGGGACATCTCAGAAGCAAGGAAATTATTGATACATTTAAAGTATTATGATAACATTGCCGGGAAAATAAAAGAATTGGAAAGGAAGGAATTTGAAGATTAGGGACATGTTCTTGAATACATGACATATTCTGTGAACATTACAAATGTATATATTGTGATTTTACAAATATATTTTAATATAGATGTGTACCTACTGTCCACAGGGTACATTCATTTGAAAGAAAAATGCTGAGAATCCCTTTTACCTGTTGTATTACCAGAGATTTATGGACTAGTTTAAGCCATTTTTTTACCATAAGAAGAAAGGTGGGAAGCTTTTATGCACTTTTATTTATAAGGCCATGCCATAACATCAGAAGAGACATCACATTTCACGAATGTTATATCCAGGCAATTCAGGCAGTATACATATATATCCTGATGATAATAGATGGTAATGTGGAATTGTTATATCCAGGCAATTCAGGCAGTATACATATATATCCTGATGATAATAGATGGTAATGTGGAATTGTTATATCCAGGCAATTCAGGCAGTATACATATATATCCTGATGATAATAGATGGTAATGTGGAATTGTTATATCCAGGCAATTCAGGCAGTATACATATATATCCCGATGATAATAGATGGTAATGTGGAATTTTTAGCTGAATCATCCGTCAGAGAATAAATTCCTAGATCATAAACCACAGATTCTGGATATGAGGCATATTGTTTTATGTGTCTAATTTTGTGATCAAGCAGCAAATAGTTCAGTAAAGTTTACCTGTGTGATTGAATTTGTATTTGTGCTTCGTCTTTATTTAAGCTAGAAATAATGATAAAATCACACATAGTAAGGTATGAAAATTCTCAAAATGTCTTAAAATCCTGATAAAATATTAGCTCGGGTTAAACCTAACATCTGTCTTCTGTTGGTTTTCCTGCGTTGAAAAGTTTCCTTCAGATCAGGTTGGATGTATCTCCTGTTGGTTATCATGAATCGAAAGGTTTCCTTAAGATCTCGTTGGATGTATCTCCTGCTGGTTACCCAGTGTTGAAAGGTTTCCTTCAGATCAGTGTTCATGTATCTCCAGTTCGTTATCCTGGGTTGAAATGTTTCCTTCCCATCAGGCTGGATGTATCTCCTGCTGGTTACCCAGGGTTGGAAGGTTTCCTTCAGATCAGTGTTCATGTATCTCCAGTTCGTTATCCTGGGTTGAAATGTTTCCTTCCCATCAGGCTGGATGTATCTCCTGCTGGTTACCCAGGGTTGGAAGGTTCCCCTTAGATCAGCCTTCCTGTATCTCCTACTACATCTGGTTACCAAGGATTGATAGCTTGCCTTAAAGTAAAAGAAAACTAAGCTATGTGGTAAGGTGTATCATACAGACAACTGAAAACTGTGCGTAAAAATACTTTCATTTATTTTTCAGATTTTTTGGAAAGACACTCAAATGTTTGAATACTATGGTGAGCTTTATGGGCCATGTTGACGGTATCTGGGAACTGATGTCACATCAACTTTTTTCGTGATCTTCACCAGAAGATTGAAATTTTTAGGATCATTATTTCAGTAATTTTTAATTCAAATAAAAAAGAGTTATTCCAACATTCAGTGTCGTGATAAGAGTTGGATGAACTTCCTTCGACGTCAGAGTTCCTAAGCTCTGATAGTATTTTCCATAAAGCCCACCTTAGAATTCAAATGTTTGAGCGCCTTCAACTCTTTTGACAAAAATGTAAAAAAAGAAATGGAAGTGCATTTATGCCGGTTTTAAGTGGCCTATTTAATGATGCCTGCTTCGACTTTTAGAGGTCTTTTCCTATAGGATCAGCCTGCATATATCTCATTTTGGTTATCCAAGGCTGTTTGGTGCCAAGTAAGATCGTGATGCGCGTAGCCACTGGTATCATTGATAAATGTTAATGGAGAGCGTGACATTCATGCAAAGCGTGATTCCAGTTTTTGCGAAATCTGGAGATATATATGATTCTGTGCATTTGTTGTCTTGCATGGCTACCGATATATTAGATCCAAACACCGAGACTATACCAGGAAAAACCGGTCAGAAAGTCAGACTGTCTGACATATCGAATGATGAATACATTTTTTAAGACAAAAAAAAAAAAAAAAAAAAAAATGGAGGAAAGGTATTCTTGAAGGAAAGCTTCAAGAAAAACTTTCGATTGTCACAGAGGTGGACTAACCCATTCGCTATACCTTATTCTGAGAATGTTCATTCATTACCTGTTCTAGGGTTTACATAACATACCGATAGCTCAGAGATATAAATGTTGTTCCTGTGGGAGAGAAATACCAGTTTGGACTTTTTATAGGCTTACTCCAAAAATATTCCAGTATACTTCTGATGGTTTAGAAAAGTTGACACCGTTGGTCCCCCGAAATCAAGGAGTGATGATGGTCAATAAATGTGTAATGACCTTCTAATGATTCAAATTATGCAAGACTAGAAGGTCATGAAACGTTTGTTATTCTTGGTATACTAGGTTTACGTTATGCTTCACACATCGACAGTAACAAACATTTGTTTACAAATTTCAGGGAATTTGTACACACCCACAACTGAGAGCGACTGACCTAAATGTAGAAATTTAATTCAAAATATGAAACCTGGTTGATGTTAACACGTTTCCTGGTGTCTAATCTCTCCTCTGGACAGATTCCCAGACTAATTATAAACACATTAAACTGGTTTGATTTAAAAAATCTATAATTTGAAGATAAGGTCGGTTCACAATGTGAAGACATCACTCATCACACAACATATCGGTATTGGCTAGATATTTTCCACGCCTCTAGGTAACTTGTCAGATTTACATCTTTACACGCACAGACATTGAAGCCTTTGCTGTATGTAGCTCAACAAGTATACAACATCTCGAACCAACGATTTTAATAGAGGCGTGGAGCGTTTGCAGAATGTTTGCAAACGCATCTGGGTGATAAGCGAAGATACACCTGGGGGATAGAGTGTAATGTAAACGTAATTGTATGATAGACTGCAATGCAAGCGTAACTGGATGATAGGCTGCAATGCAAATGTAACTGGATGATAGGCTGCAATGCAAATGTAACTGAATGATTGGCTGCATTGCAAACGTAACTGGATGATAGGCTGCAACGCAAATGTAACTGGATCATAGGCTGCAATGCAAAAGTAATTGGTTGATAGGCTGCGATGCAGGTGTAACTGGATGATAGAGTACAATGAATTTGACAACGTTTGGTATGCGCGTTAACCACACCGATGTTCCTCTGCTGCAGAAAAATCCGCCATTGGCAATCGCGTATATCACAATCCTCATCGTGTGCTGTGTTTGTGGAACGTTAGGGAACATACTGCTGATCGTCTCGATCTTGGCTACAAAGGTAAGATAGCGTGCTAGCAAAGCACACAGTGTCCCAGAAGCATCTCACCAATCGCTGTGAGTTCAAGCGCAGCTCATGATGGCTTCCTCTCCAGTCGGACGTGAGAAGGTCTGTCAGCAACACGCGGATGGTCGTGGGTTTACCCGATTTCCTCCCACCATAATACTGGCCGCCGTCATATAAGTGAAATGTTCTTGAATACAGCGTAAACCACCAATGAAATAAGTCAATAAACACAGATAAGGAGTCATTCCGCTACAATCGATATTGCTGAATCGGCGTTTTTGCAGGACCCTCTTCTAGGTATTGAACACGTGAGCGCTGTGAGTTCAAGTCCAGCTCACATTGGTTTCCTCTGCGGTTCACGTGCTGTCGTTCGTGGGAAAATCTGCCAGCTATACCTCAGAATGGTCGTGGTTTGCCTCCGGGTTCTGCTACCTGTTCACCCACCATGTAGGCCGCCGTCGTATTAGTCAAATACTCTTGAACATGACGTAAAGCCTGAAATAAATAAATATGTAAATAAATCAAAAAATCATGTATTGGCGCCCTCTAAGTGAATGCAAAATAGTAAGACACCATAAGATCAAAAACTGTGTGTGCCGATACTCTTCGTACTGCACACACAACGTTTTTCTGAGGTCCCTCAATTATTTGGCGGATGTTCTAGTTTCTCGGTCAAGCATGTAAGCTTCACTGCCAAGGTTTACACCATTTCTTTCCTTTTGCTTTGGTTGTCAGAAAATTCGGACCATTGGGAACATGTTTATCTTGAATCTGGCTGTGGCTGATCTCCTTGTGTGTACTGTGTTGGACAGTTCCGCTGTTACAGGTGGGTCGCATGGAGATCTGATTAATATGAGTTAACTATGCATTTTAAAAGAAAAGACCTCTAAAAACAAAAGTAGGCATCACTAAATAGACCACTTAAATTTATGCATAAATATACTTTCATTTAATTTTTTAGATTTTTGTGAAAAGAGTTAAAGGCGTTCAAACATTTGAATTCTAAGGTGGCTGCTATGGACCATACTGTCAGAGTTTAGAACTCTGACGTCACGTGAAGTATTTCCTACTCTAATCAGACACTGAATGTTGGAATAACTGTTTTCACCCATGAGTAAAAATTTCCTTCCGGTGAAGATCAGGAATAAAAGGTGATGTGACGTCACAGTTCCTGCATACGGCTCTTAAAGCCCACCACAGTATTCATTTATTTGATTGCATTTCAACACTGTTACAAAAAATCGGAAAAAATTAATGAAAGTATTTCTACCATAGTGTTCAGTTGTCTGTTTGATGATCCTTATTTCATATTTCAGCTTTCTTTTATTTTAAAGTTCTTCGGTAGAAAACGTCCAATGTCAAGTTTAGGCATTGCATTGATTTTTGAATTATTTTAGTTCTAATATGAAATTTACAATTCTTAAGGTGTCTTTTCCTGAGCTGTGCCCTTTCTCCATGTTTGATTTACATATTTACACGATGGTAATATTAAGTTTGTCATTGAGCATTCGGTTTCAGATATTGTCCATATGGCAAAGAGTTCTTCGGATTAATTTGCACCTGAGAAAGCTGGAAATCAATGTAAAAAACAAAAATGAACAAAAAACTTTAAGCTAAGATGTTCCTTTCAAGGACCTATACCGATACCTTATTCTGAAGAAAAATATCGGTAGGCCTTTACAGCAAACTACAGATAGCAGAAGTTTCCACCAGCCGCATTCATGTTTACAATGTAGTTTATAGTGCATGAGCGGACCATTGGAATTCAGATCGAAAATATCGACTGTTGTACGTTTTCAATTTCTGGACGACACATTTATTTCCTTAACTGGCAATTTATTTGATAATATCTACATGGTTTATTTATTTCCTCTTTTGACTGGTGTTTTACGTCTTTATAAAGAATATTTTACTTTTATGGTCATGTTTATGGGCGGTTGAATGCTTTCCAGTGAAAGGACTTCTGATAAAAGTTGTTCGATAATTTTACATAGGGTTTTAAACTCTGTGCGCCTTTTTTCTCTTCCCACTCAGGTGCCATCCTGGGAAGAGTGTTTTATGACGACCATCCGGTCCTGTGTGAGGTGGTTGCCGGGTTTGTGGTAGTCTGTGGGCTGGCCTCTATCGCTGGAGTAGCTCTTGTCAGCTTTTACAGATTCGTCCACATTTGTTTCTCAGCCTTCTGTGACAAACTGTTCACCAGGCTGTCCACCAGTGTCCTGATCGCTGCTGTCTGGACAATTGCTATCCTCTGTGACGTCCTCTATCTGGTCAAATTACACAGCCGCGGACATGGCTTTGATTTCAAAGTGGAACAATGTTTTTACGATCGTCATGCTAATTCCGTGATTCTTAAAATATTCGCTCTGTTGGCTTTCCTGGCCGTTACTGTATCATATTCGGCTATCTTTTGCTTTGTCAGAAGCCATCGGCTGATCAGTCAAGCTCGGCAGTCAGACTCGATCAAGCTGGCCCACACTTTACTGGTAATAGTCATCAGTCTGTACGTATGTATGATTCCATACACAGTTGTTACCATCATCGACAAAACGGACTCTCTCGGGCAGGAAGTATATTTGTTGACCATCGCGATAGCTTACGTAAGCACCAGTCTCAACTGGGTGATCTACGGACTAACAAACCAACAATTCCGAGCCGCCTTCAAAAACACCCTAAGTTCCATGAAATGTTGGAAGTGAAGTCCATAGTAATTATGTGACGGTGTGACAGGGGCTAACAGGAGCCTGACTCATTACAGAATTACAGCAGGATTTTAAAGTACCGTACTTTGTATTTTTCATTTATGGCCTATATGGCTCTCCTGTGTTCTTAAGAGTTTCGCTCTGACTGATTGTGGAGACGAATAGGGTATGCTTGGCCAAATTTGTACATGATCGACTCTTCTGTTTGCGTGACAAGGGCTCTGTGCTGTGTTCCCACGTTCAAATGTTTCCAAATTAAATTTGACCTATCAGCTCAGATCTTTGCACGGCTTGTGTATCAATGATTACCGTAATTTTGTATGTACAGGTTTTATGACCATGTAATGCATGGCGGCAAGACGTGTATCATTTATAGTACATGTATTAATTTATGCTACAAATTTATTTTGTTATGGACTGGCATAGTGAGATAGACTTGCAGATAAAATCAGCCAATAATGTTTCAGTATACTTCTGATAGTTTAGAAATGTTGAAAATGTCGGTCCTCCAAATTCAAGAAATGATGATGGTCCAAAGATATTTAACGGATCTCTTATTATTCAGATTAAGATATAATGGTCGCTTTTTGCCGGAGAAAATGGACGTGTCCCCTGTTTGAGGACGCCACAAGATGTCTGATGATAAAGACACATCCATTTGTGTTGACATGAACGTATACTCAGAAGTTTTCCGTCGCCTGTTTTCTGGGACTTCATACGGCCCTGAAATATTTGTTATTCTCATGGTGTCGAAATATACAGGACCATCTCATCCTTCGAAAATATTCAAGAACATGACTTGTTTCATTTCATTTTCATTTATACATGATATAAATTTATACACGATATAAATATGACTTTAGTATATTTATACATACATAATACCAACTGAAAAATGCTTACACAGAGGAATAAGATACATGACCTGTTATAGCCGAGATTTTAACAGTGATGTACAGTTAACTGACTCTATACACAAAGATAATTCTCCCACTGTCGTTGGGTAATTGTGGATATCAGAATGTCTTGTTGAATACTTCAAAAATTAACAGGGGCTTTGTTAACAGTTAACAGATTAATTCAAGCTCAGCTTAGGTGGGGTTGAAAACAGGCTGTCATTGAATATATAGTATTTATTGTCATGGATTCTAGGGTTACAAACAGTACAAGTAAAACTGCGGCATCTGTCTTGTCCACCAAACGGAAATGGCTTCTGCTTCCTGCGCAGTACGATTCAAGAGAGGTAATTCTGTCAAACACGCTGTCTTCCACCGAGAACAATATGGAATGGTTGACATTAAACAGAACATATCTAAATAGGCCTATATACTATTTAGTAAATTGGTACGAAATTGAAATATTGGTTTATATAGGCTACAACAAATATCTGTGGAATGAATGTTAATAGCTAGGTAAGAAATATTGACTAAAATATTTTTTGGTCAACTTTAGTGGAACGTTTTTGCCGGGGGGTGGGGGGGGGGCGGTCTTCCGCAGTTGCGGCCCCTGCAAATTGATTTAACTTCTAAAATATTTAAAATGTTAGCTTGTCCAATAAGAGATCATACAGTGCCTTCCATCCTTCCAGACAGATTAATAGTCCCAATAGCCTGTGTTCGGAAAAGGAATAGCTGTTGTACATAAGTACATGTAAGTGTGTGTCTCAGTATACGGAAAACCGTAAACGGTAGATTTCGAGCTCTATTCCGTTTGTAATCACACCTGAGACTTTAACATCTATAAGTAATCTTGCTTCCCGTTTCCTTCTCGTTCCCGTGAGACAGCGCTATGAATATGTCAACATCAGGCGGGCCTATTACAAGGAGTCACCGTCGTAATACGACCGAAAACATGTTTACAACGATGTTAAACACCAACCAACCAAACAAACAAGGCAACAGTTATAATTTCTCCGGAGCCTCTTTTATTTGGAACTCTTAGCGCAATATAACAGCTCAAGAGGCTGTGAATTTCTGCATTGTGGCATCATAGCTGTGACGCGCACGTCAGCGATCTCCTTTTTACCGCTTATAACTGGGATTGGAAGTAAGCGTTATAAACACATTAAACATGTTTGGTTCACAAATTACTTTATTGGAATATAAATACACGATATGAATCCACAAATTACCATACAGCGTCCTGGTATTGGGTGTCTATTTTCTACTCCTCTTAACTAATTGCCAAATCTACATTTTTACATACATAATCATTGAACTGCTTACTGTATGTAGCTGTACAAGTATACATCGTCTGGAACTAACTTGTTGCGAGTTTTGAAGTTGAGCTGTGGAGTTTGTGTCGCAACTCGATGATAGACATACCTGCAGCTGGAAGATAGGCTGATAGGCTAAACTGCAACTGAATTATTGCATACAATGAATCTTACAACATTTGGAATGGGCGTTAACCACACCGATGTTCCTCTGCTGCAGAAAAATCCGCCATTGGCAATTACATATATCACAATCCTCAGTGTCTGCGGTGTTTCTGGAACTTTTGGAAACATCCTGGTGATCGTCTCGATCTTGGCTACAAAGGTAAGCGGACATTACGCTACAATCCATTGTATTAACCCGATGTAAACTGTCTATGCACTTATTAGCCAACCCCTTCAACTCACTGTCCACACCAAGGTGGCCGGTGGGATTCAAACCTCTGCTTTGTAAGCCGAAAGCGTGAGGCACGCGTTCAACTTTAAGTTTGTTTGGCGGTGATTCTTCCACACTGGATCCAGACTTCCTCGTGATGGGTGTTATGTCTGGTGGGGGCGGGGGGTGGGGGCGGGGGGGGGGAGTGGCGTTGCATAAGTGGAATATTCTTGAATAAAAGTAGAGCATAGAACGTCAAATAAATGGATATATAATTAAGTCAATCAATCGGCTAGGTGGTGCTATTATTACTTCGATACTGGGCCTGACGATTTGTTTAGGTATACCCTCGTATGTCGAGAACCAAGCAATCAATTCTAAGAACGCAAGTTTTGTAACCTCAGTACTTAACCCGCCCCTGGGTGAATGCAAATAATATGACGACATATGATTACAACCTGTATATACCGACATTCTTCGTACTACACAGGCAACGTTTTTCTGGGGTTTCTCAATAATTTGACGGATGTTCTAGTTTCTCGGTCAAGTATATAAGGTTCACTGCCAAGGCTTACAACAGTTCTTTCCTTTTGCTTTGGTTGTCAGAAAATTCGGACTATTGGGAACATGTTTATCTTGAATCTGGCTGTGGCTGATCTCCTTGTGTGTTCTGTGTTGGACAGTTCCGCTGTTACAGGTGGGTCAACTGTTCGCATGGAGATCTGATTAATATGAGTTGATTATGCATTTTAAAGTCCTTCTGTAGAAAATAACCTTCCAACAGTCAAGCTACACATTTTACTGCCTTCCGGCAAGAAATATTTTAGTTCGAATATAGAATTTACAATCCTTAAGGTACACTTTCCTGAGCTGTGGCCTTTCTCCTCTGAGGTCATTAAATTACCGTTTTTGGGGCATGGCAGTTGTATATTTTACATATTTACCTGATGGTAATGTTAAGGTTGTCATTGGGCATCCGGTTTTAGACATAAATTCATATTTATTTTTACCTGGAGAAAGCTGGAAATGAATGTGAATCGGACCTATACCGATATCTCCTTCTTATACAAGGACGGTGAGGAGCAGCGAATTGCAGAGACTAGATTTCCGATAACAGTAGTTTTGCTTCATAAATATTTTACAGATTTCAGCCAGTCGCATTAACATTTGCCCTGTGATTTTACAGAAAGTTTTTAATCCTGTTTGCTTTGTTGTTTTCTGCCACTCAGGTGCCATCTTGGGAAAGATGTTTTATGACGACCGTCCTGTCCTGTGTGAGGTAGCTGGTGGGCTTGTGGTTATCTCGTGCTTGGCCTCTATCGCTGGCGTAGCACTTGTCAGCTTTCATAGATTCGTCCATATTTGTTTCTCAGTATACTGTGACAAACTGTTCACCAGGCTATCCACAAGTGTTCTGATCGCTGTTGTCTGGACAATTACTATCCTCTCTGACGTTCGCTATCTCCTCAAATGGCACAGCCGGGGTCACGGTTTTGACTTCAAAGTGGAACAGTGTTTTTACGATCGTCATGCTAATTCCGTGATTCTTAAAATATTCGCTCTGTTGGCTTTCGTGGCCGTTACTGTATCATATTCAGCTATCTTTTGCTTTGTCAGAAGCCATCGGCTGATGAGTCAAGCTCGGCAGTCAGACTCGATCAAGCTGGCCCACACTTCACTGGTAATAGTCATCAGTGTGTATGTATGTATAATGCCGTACACCGTTGTTACCATCATCGACAAAACGGACTCTCTCGGGCAGGAAGTATATTTGTTGACCATCGCGATTGCTTATCTAAGCTCCAGTCTCAACTGGATGATTTACGGACTGGCAAACCAACAATTCCGAGCCGCCTTCAAAAACACCCTAAATTCCATAAAATGTTGGAAGTAAAATCCACGGGGATTATGAGATGATGTGCCAGGGGCTGAAGGGACTCCGATTCATTACAGAATGACAACTTGATGGAAGGATAATTCTGTTTTTTGTTAACCCAACTTGTTTTCCTGATCTGATCTTCAATCGAAGATTTTACCCATGGGGACGATGTGAACTTCCAGGATTTTAAAGTACTTTGTATATTTCATTTATGGCCTATATGGCTCTCTTGTGTTCCTAAGAGTTCCGCACTGAGTGTGTGTGGAGACGAAAGTGTTACAATGTCTGAACTGAGTTTGTTAAGTGCATGTATTGGAGTTTGTATTTAAAATAGCCTTGTCATAGAGAAAAGTAACTGGCCGAAACAAGAGGAAATCGTATTGTGGTTTGAACCAGCATAGGATAAGTGTTACTAATTCGACCCGAGACAATGTGGACAATTTGGCCAACATTATTTATTTGATTGGTGTATTAGGCTTTACTTAAGGATATTTCACTTATACAACGGTAGCCAGCATTAAGGTGGGAGGAAACCGGGCAGAGCCCAGGGGAAACCCATGACCATCCGCAGGTATCTGACAAATATTCCCACGTTCAGCCGGGGAGGAAGCCAGCATGAGCTGGACTTAAACTCACAGCGACTGTATTGGCGAGAGACTCATGAATCATTGCGCCGCGCTGGCATGCTAACCACCTCTGCAACGGAGAATGCTAAAAGGCTAGCCATACGATAGTACTCTAATGCAAGAATACGTTTCGGGTCTAGGTGAGAATGTTAAGGCGATACCATATTAGGCCTGCATGCTGCAAATAAACCATAAGAAAGTTCTTGTGACTTCGGTCCACAATATGAAAACATTCATTGAAAATCACAGAGGACGTTGTTAACAGATGAACAAACAAACTGATGCGAATACACTGGGATTATGTGGCATTAGTTAAGGAGTAGCCATTCGATTAATACTCTGTCACCAGAGTAGGTACTATTTTGCCGCAAGGATAAGCTCGGCGAAATATGTACGTGACCGACTCTGCTGTTTACTTGGCCATGGCGTAGTGTCTGTTCTAAACGTTTCCAAATTTAATCTGATCTTTCAGTTCAGGTTTTGTACAGCAAGTATATCAATACTTACAGTTAACTTGTATGTCTAGTTTTTGTATGGCCATGCAGGGGCCGCAAGATGAGTATCTTTGATAGTAAACATGGATAACTTCCTGGGGAGTTTGCTTACTCATGTTGTTATCACTCTAATAGTTGAGAACAAATATGGAGACATAACGTCATCCGATAGCATTTTACCCTTCCGCGTGTCATGCTTAACAATGCGATATTGCTCTACGTGCAGTCATATGTATGCTTAGGTCATATACTTACTAGTGGTCTGTATGATAACTCTGATACTGTAGCACAAAAACGGATACTGGGTGTACGTGCAAATATGTTACTAAGGAAGTTCTCTAAATATGCTACTATAGTTAAGAAATCAGTGGTTGGCTTAAACCGGTTTCCTGATTTGTACCCATAATAAATGTATAAGTTTTGTTTTAATGGTTTCAGTTTGCCCGATAATTATATAGTCCAACAATTAGTCGTTTATCATATGACCGATATAACCAGCGAAAGGTTCACACAAGGAAGTTTCGTTGATGGGGTAACAATATTCAGAACGTTTATTTCAAGTAAACAATAAACATAGGGATCGGATACAATCCCTGGCTGGGTGTCTGCTCTTTTTGACTCTCAGTCCATTTTCATTTCTATATTTATTTGATCAGTGCTCACGCCGAAGTCAAGGGTATTTTACTTTCATGATTATATATATATATATATATATATATATATATATATATATATATATATATATATATATATATATATATATATATATATATATATATATATATATATATATATATATATATATTATACGTTATGACGTTATATATATGTATATCATATAATCATGAAAGTATAACTGAAGTGTATACACACACATATATATTGGTTTTCGGTAGGAGAAAAAGTTCCGAAGAACTTGTTCTCTTCTCAAAGTCATGCAGAAAATATTGACAGTGACACATGCAACAACTATACACACTGAAAAATGCTCACACACAGCAATTACATACATGATCTGTTATGGTCGAGATTTAAACAGTGATGTACAATTAACTGACTCTATACACAAAGATAATTCTCCCACTCTCGTTGGGTAATTGTGTATATCAGAATGTCTTGTGAAATAATTCTAAAATTACCAGAATATTGCTGTGCATGATGAATCAATTTATTGGCACGGATGATACAAGCAAATTGATTTAAGTTTTGAAATATTAAAAATTTTTAGCTTCACCAATAAGAGATCATACAGTGCCTTCTATCCTGCCGGACAGATTAATAGTTCGGAGAAGGAATAGCTGTTGTACATAAGTACATGTAAGTATGTTGAGAATGCGAAATATCATGGAATAGAAAATCATTGATGATTCAGAAAAATTAACGATCGGCCGCGGTGGCGTAGTGGTTAGTACATTTGCTTCGTAAACGGTAGATTCCGGGCTCAATCCAGTTTGTTATCACACCTGAGATTTTGACATCTGAAAGTAATCTTGCTACTAGGGCCTACATGGCTTAGAGCATGAGGCCTGGCCTATTACAAGGAGTCACCGTCGTAGTACGACCGAAAACATGTTTACAACGATGTTAAACACCAACCAACCAAACAAACAAGGCAACAGATATAATTTCTCCGGCGCCTCTTTTATTTGGAGCTCTTAGCGCAATATAACAGCTCAAGAGGCTGTGAATTTCTGCATTGTGGCATCATAGCTGTGACGCGCACGTCAGCGATCTCCTTTTTACCGCTTATAACTGGGATTGGGAGTAAGCGTTATAAACACATTAGGACATGTTTGATTCACAAATTACTTTATCATTTTATTTACACGATATGAAGCCACAAATTACCTTGCAGCGTCCTGGTATTGGGTGTCTATTTTCACTCCTCTGAATTAATTGCCAAATCTACATCTTTACATACATAATCATTGAACTGCTTACTGTATGTAGCTGTACAAGTATACATCGTCCTGGGAACTAACTTGAGTTTTAAAGTTGAGCTGTGGAGTTTGTGTCGCATAGTTGTAAACGTAACTGGATGATAGACTTAACTGCAGCTGGACGATAGGCTGATAGGCTAAATTGCAACTGAATTATTGCATACAATGAATCTTACAACATTTGGGAATGGGCGTTAACCACACCGATGTTTCTCTGCTGCAGAAAAATTCGCTATTGGCAATTACATATATCACAATCCTCAGTGTCTGCTGTGTTTCTGGAACTTTTGGAAACATCCTGGTGATTGTCTCGGTCTTGGCTACAAAGGTAAGCGGACATTACGCTACAATCCATTGTATTAACCCGATGTAAACTGTCTATGCACTTATTAGCCAACCCCTTCAACTCACTGTCCACACCAAGGTGGCCGGTGGGATTCAAACCTCTGCTTTGTAACCCGAAAGCGTGAGGCACGCGTTCAACTCGAAGTCCGGTTGCCGGTGATTCTTCCACACTGGATCCAGACTTCCTCGTGATGGATGTTATGTCTGGTGGAGTATATTGGGCTATATTTTGTTTTGTCAGAAGCCATCGGCTGATCAGCCTTACTTCTATTGTAAAACCTTCCTTTCATATGGACCTTGTTGCCTGACATAAAGCATTATTGTTATTAATTGGCAGCGCTGCAATCGAGTTTTATCATGAACTATAACTCAGTAACAAAGATTTGCAGATAAAAACAGCCAGTATTAAGGTCGCACGACACTGTAAAAAAGGGACTTCATTTCCTGGTTGGTTTAAACTGGTTTCTTGGTTTGTAACCATAATAAACTCATAAAAGCAATGACTGATGGGATAACAATATTCAGAAACGTTTATTTCCAGTAAACAATAAACAAAAGGCGCGGATACAATCCCTGGCTGGGTGTCTGCTCTTTTTGTCTCTTAGTCTGATATACATAAAAAAAAACTAAACGATTGGTCTCACAGTGGCTGGCGTCCATTTTCATTTCTATAATTACTTGATTAGTGTTTACGCCGAACTCAAGGGTATTTTACTATCATGATTATAACTTACGGGTTGAAATTTCTGAGTTGCGAAAACCACGCAGAAACACTGAAAACCTGAATGGCAGAAAAGGTACCGGGTTTCCTGTTTGGTGTCTTCCGCATTATGATGTCATAAGATAATACAACAGTATGAAATCGAGATCATACCCGAAAAGTAAACAACACTCAAATTCAAATCTGAATGTAGTAACAAGCCGTAAAGCTTTATCGACTCCACAAACATCGGCCAATCATAAAAATCAATACACTTAATCTATTTAAAAATTTCCCCCCTTCGACAAGCACACCCAGTATGTAACTGTATTTTACGTCAATGGACATGATTCTTTTACTCGCTTCTTGGCATGAAATACATTAGCTACTAATTTAATTTGCAACAATTTCTTTCAGCAATCATTTAAACATTAATTACGCCATGGTATTTGTCACCGGTAACACAGGACTAGTTCATTGTCTGTGTTAGAGGCGTGGAACTTATGTTGCATAGCCAGTCTATAGATGCGACAAGGTTTGGTATGGGCGTTAACCACACCGATGTCCCTCTTCTGGAGAAAAACCCGCCATTGGCAATCGCAGACATCACAATCCTCATAGTCTGCTATGTTTCTGGAACGTTTGGGAACATTCTGGTGATCGCCTCGATCTTGGCTACAAAGGTAGGTCACTGCATTATAATTTTAAACATCCGGTTTTAGGAAATATAAATGATAATCTTACCCCAATAATGTACGTAACAAAGCCGCTTTCAACAATATTGTCTTATTTTGTTATGGCTGTGTCTCCATAAAGTATTTGGGTATCAGGTGAACTGACAAATGAATTTCATGTGATCCACTATCACACTGTCGTCGCTTCTATGGTTTTACTCGCGTAGTGTTCATATAATGCAATGCAAACATATTTATTGTACTTACTTTCCTGAAAGCGGAGGCCTCTGTGGCCAAGTGGTTAGAGTTCTAGTGCAGCACAATCGCCAGGAGCCTATCACCAATGCGATCCCATGTGAGTTCAAGTGCTGCTCGTGCTGGCCTCCTCTCCGGCTGTACTTGGGAAGGTTTGTAAGATCTGTCGATGGTCGTGGGTTTCCCGAGCCCGTTTTCGTTTTCGTGAAAAGTGAAATATTCGTGCGCAAGGCGTAAAACGCCAATCAAACGAACAAACCAGTTCTAACGCTGAGTTGTAAGCTCAAGATTGCAACTTTATAAAATCTTTGGCATTACTCGACATGGGTTTAATACCGTGTATTCAACTGAAAAGACACAGTCATTGAGCTATCTGACATTTACTCTCATTCTTCAACATCGTAGACCTACACCCTTTGTACAATGTTCGTTACCAGAGAACACGGACTATTGGGAACATATTATCTGAGCTGAGTTCTTTAAATGCATGTATTGGGGTTCGTATTAGAAATAGCTCCTGTGTTCTTAATACTTTTGCACTGACTGTCTGTGGAGACAAAAGCGTTACGTTGTCTAAGCTGAGTTTGTTAAATGCATGTATTGGGGTTCGTTTTTAAAAAAGCCTTGTCATAGAGAAGAGTAACTGGCGGAGATCAGAGGAAATCGTGTTGTGGTTTGAACCAGCATAGAATAAGTGTTACTAATTCGACCAGAGACAATGTGGACCATTTGGCAAACATTATTTATTTATTTGATTGCCGTTTTAGGCTTTACTCAAGGTTATGTGACTTATACGACGGCAGCCAACATTATGGTGGGTGGAAACCGGGCAGAGCCCAGGGGAAATCCATGACCATCTGCAGGTTGCTCATGAACCATTGCGCGGCGCTACCGTGCTAACCACCTCGGCACCTCGAGAATGCTAAAAGGCTACTCATACGGTATGCAAGAGTGCGTTTCGGGAGTAGGTGAGAATGTCAAGGCGTTACCAAGTAGGTCTGCATGCTGCAGGTCAACAAACCTGTTAAGTGCTTCATGTTCTTCAGTTTCCTGGTTTGTAACAATAATAAATGTATAATTATGCATTATTTTGTTTTAATGGTTTTAATTTGCCCGAGAATTATTTAGTCCAACAATTAGTCATCTATCATACGATATCTGGCGAAACCAGCTAAAAGTTAACACAAGGAAGTTTCGTTGAGTGAGTGAGTGAGTGAGTGAGTGTTTTGGGTTTAACGTCGTACTTAATAATTTTTCAGTCATATGACGACGAAGGAATCCTTAGAGTGCATGTAATGTGGCTCCTTGTTGCAGGACGAATTTCCACCGCTCTTTTGTCTAGTGCTGCTTCACTGAGACGCCTTACCGAAGATAAGTAAGCCGCCTCACCTGAGCCATTATACTGATACGGGTCAACCAGTCGTTGCACTATCCCTTTCATGCTGAACGCCAAGTGAGGAAATTACAACTTCCTCTTTTAAGGTCTTAGGTGTGACTCGACCCAGGACTGACCCTGGATCTACCCGAAGCGGACGCTCTACTAACTGTGCTATCGGGGCCGGTAAAGTTTTGTTGAAACTGAGAAAATAAACTCATGAAAGCAATAACCGACGGGATAACAATATTCAGAAACGTTTATTTCCAGTAAACAATAAACATCTTACCAAGTTCTTCACTTTAATAGCTCAACTGGCAATTAAATTACTGAATTTATTTATTTATAACAATTGTTTTTGTTCAGGTCTCCCAATTTAATATATGGTGAAAATACTGGGATGGAGGGATATTTTTTATTTAATGAAAGTGGCGCTAGAGCGAAGAAGTACCTGTAACCATTGTCATGTCACAACTGTGCATTGTAGCGCAACGTCTGCGCAACGGCTACTATATGTTACAAATTAAATGTATCAATTTTTATTGTAACGTCATACTGCTTTTAATGTGGCATTATTGTTGTGACCTGGTAAAGGAACATCTGATATCAATTTAATAATTTTACGATCCTATTGCCGGGCCTTTGTTGGGCTCCCATTGTAGTTAACTTTGGTACTTACTGGTATATAACCTTAAACATTCTTACAGCACAGTTCTAAATTTATTTTTATTCAACAAAAATTTCATCATTTCAGCATATTTAAGTTAACTAAGCATTTCATAATTTACTGCAGTCATCATAAAATAGCCATTATTAATATTATGTTGGTAATATATATAATATTGGTAATAGATTGTTAATAACGGGTAAGCAATAATTTGTAATAAAATGTAAAATATAAAATACATTACATCCGTAATGGTGAAAGAAAAACTATTTCTTTTAATATAAATCACTAAATGCCTAATTCCTGTTTAGCTGTGTTCTTGCAAAATTATGAAAATTACTTAAATTTATTTTATTTATTTGATTAGTGTTTTACGCCGTACTCAAGAATATTTCACTTATACGACGGCGGCCACTATTATGGTGGGACGAAACCGGGCATAGCACGGTGGAAACCCACGACCATCCGCTGTGAGACCTTCCCACGTGCGGCCAGAGGGGAAGCCATCATAAACTGGACTTGAACCCATGAGTAAACAACATTTTAATCACATTTTTATTAATCAGCTGTGTATTTGATCAGAAAACAACAAAACATGCTCAGAAATATACCACATGTGTTATTAAAACATGTACTCTGTAACCAATCAAACATGTCATGTTCCACACCCCTTCAAAAAAAGTGTGGAATAGTTAAACTTAGCTTTCATTTTCTGATTTGATTGTTGTTTAACACCTTACTCAAGAATTTTTCTCAGAAAATCGTCGCTTTTCCTCTTGTTGAGGTGTTTTTCACTGAATTATTTTGAATAAATGTGTTCTTATCAACTTTTGCAACAGTTATAAATCTAGTTACACTTACGAACTCCTACAATCGATATTTATTTTGAAATATTTAGGCCTGAACTGACCACTATGCAATCCTGTCTTGGCCCGCGTGGCATACAGGCTTGCTGAGATATTTGCTCGCACAAAGTTGTGAGCGTGAGTTGTATGACTTGCCTGAATAGGATGTATTACAAGCAAATAGGCCTAGTATATAAATATCAAAGCAAATATTATATCCACTAATAGGATTAATTTCTTTTCATTGCGTTTTACCAGGTTACCACTACCCTATATTTCTTCAACCTATTAACATGTTCACCTGGTGTTTTAAGTCTATTCTGAGGAGATTTCACTATCTAACTAAAAACTTGATTTTCTCTGTGAAGCCTTGATGTGGGGAAACATAATTAAACATAAATTTTCACCATTATTTAAAGTTGTCCTCAAACATGCGAAAAGGTGGAAGAAATAGGGTAGTTATCTAGAATGCTATATTACATTTAATAAAAGACGGAATTCAGTGCAGCAAAAGGTTGTGAAATTTCATTAAGACCTTTTGTAGCATAATGCCATTTTAGTGTGACTTAATTTACATCACTCCGCACTTCATAGCCATTAATTGTATGAGTTACTTGATGTACTTTTATTCCGCGACTTCCCAGACTCTAACTCAGACTACTTACTGGTATGCGTGTCTTAAAATGTAGTCACAACAACAGCAGTTATCCTATTAGTGAGTGAGTGAGCGAGTGAGAGCTTGGGGTTTAACGTCGTACTTAACAACTTTTCAGTCATATGACGACGAAGGAATCCTTAGAATGCATGTAGTATGCCTCCTTGTTGCACGGCAGATTCCCACCGCTCTTTTGTCTAGTGCTGTTTCACTGAGACGGCTTACCGAAGGCAGTCAGTTGCCCCGCCCGAGCCATTATACTGATATGGGTCAACAAGTCGTTGCACTATTCCCTTTTCTATATGAGGGTTACTAACATCAGGTATTTTCACATCCGTGCAACCATGTAACTAATAACATGCCCCCTCACACTACGTCATAACAGTGCTACTATCAAAGAGCCTTATCTTATCACATTTTTTTTTATTTGCTATGGACACATATCAATACAAATACAATACAAAGGAACTCCTTATCATACAACCCCATTACGAATTACAGGAGGCAAGCAGCTGTGGTGACAGCATTGATTCAAAACCATGTCACAAGTATTAGCATAGCGGTAATTTTTTAAAGTGCTACATGTACTTCAGTCCCAGGAGAAACCAAGCGGAAATATTAAACTGATATGAAGGATACCCCATGGAATATAGCTAACGCCATGGTTAAAAAGCAATTTCCGATGAATAAGGCTATTTAACCGTGTAGGTGAAGAGACTTTTGAAAATGTGGCCACTGAGGAGATTATGAGATCCATAAATTGCATTCCCATAGATCTGTAGCAATAAATCCTCTTTGTTGCCTGAAATGAGAACACTGAGAATAAGACATGATTGGTTTATTGTAGTTCGCAGTTCACATACTGTATCTATCAACAGTAACAAAATGTACATGACAAGGGCAAATATGGCACCATTTACACTGTTTATCTTTACAGGTGCCCAATTTTAGCGACCAAAGTATTTATAGTTCTGTCAATCCTGTGTAATTAAAGGATGGAAATTGTTCATCTATCAGAAATTGTAACAATTCATTTCACACTGACGGTATATTTTAAAGTGTTACATATCATCTTAAATTGTGTATCTTATTTCTTTTGTCATATCATATTGTCATACTGTCCTAAGTCTAAAAGCTGTACCTTTATTCACCCTTGTACATGTAGATAATATAGCTGCCAGACTTACAGCGTATTAGATCATGAATATGATTAATAAACTATTTATGTATACGTTGCATTTTTGTTGCATATTTCAGTAGTAAAGATGCACTGTACAGGGAAAATTATTCGGACTACATTCACCTGAGACGGGCCATGTTGCCTCACTACCAGTGTATGTAAAAACATGAAGATTTGGCCTGACCGTCGTGCTGCCCGCCCACACTGTCTGAACAGACCTGTTCAACTGGATCTTGTCAAAAGATTGGTGAAGGGAGTTTTTGAGGTTTTACCGCCCAGGCCCTGGTATGTGCGTCGAGGACCTGGGATGTGTCAAAGGTTTTGAAATACCTACAAACTTTAGTTCCAGCTGAAACTATTTCTCTTAAATGTCTGACATTAAAATTGGTGTCTTTAGTAGCTTTGATCTCTGCTCAGCGTGTATGCACGCTCAAAGCCCTCAGCGTGTCAGGGATGCGCATATCTGATGATCAGACAGAGGTTACCTTTTGATCGATAAGTCGGTAAAAACAACGTCTCAAAGACACCCACCAGGTTCTGTTAAGATTTGCAAGTTTCGAGAAAGAAGCATTTGTGTTGTTCATACATTGCTAATTTATTTACAGCGCACTAATGCCAAGCAGAAACATGACCTGTCGTTACTTTCATTTAAGACTCTACGACAAATGTCCACGGAAACTATTTCTAGATGGCTATGTGAAGTCCTTAGGTTATCAGATATTGATATTGATGTATTTCGCGCACATTTTTTTAGGGGTGCTTCCACATCGGTTGCGGGTAGGAAGGGGGTGTCAGTTAAGGATACTCATGAAGACTGCGGACTGGTCATCTGCGAGAACTTTTTCAGTGTTTGACTGCAGGCCATTGTCCCTCACAGGGCAAAACTATGCCGAAGCTGTGTTGCAGTGAATATTCGTTTACGGTTTTCCTGTTGAGCTACCTAGCACCAAATTTCCAACTATATAGCAGTTTTAGATACATGTATTTCCATGGGCTGTTGTGAAAGTAAAGAGCACAATATAACGAAAAGTAAAGGTTGCAAATATTATCCCGATAGGCTGAGACTATCGAAGAAGAATTTCCCCCTCTCCTCCCAGCATCTTGGAAAGATGTGCAGGATGAGAGGGATTCTTCGAGATACCGGCTGAGGCCTTGACGGAATCACCCTACCTAATGTCACGCTTGGGATGGAAGATGGATGTCTAGTATGGCAATTCGCATTACAATTGGTGTCACAGGCTGGGGGTGTACACAGGTCATGCGTGCATACTGACTCCATTGTGAACGGCATCGGAGGATCAAGTAGGAACAATTCACATCAGCCAAGTATCTCCCCCCACCCATCAGTCTGCAGGTACTGCCAACCGATCTGCGCTGTTGGTTTAAAAAGACAAGAACTAAGGGGTGCCTGGGGGTCATATAGTACCTGATGGCCTGCAACCTGGTGGGACCGGAAGTCTCGTTAAAAATCATGTTGTCTTGTTGCGGCATGATAAACCATGCAAATATATTCCCTCAAAGCTTCGGCCTGTATCTCGGAGAATCCCTCTCATCCTGCGCATCTTTCCAAGATGCTGGGATGACGGGGTGGAGAGGGGGCGGGGTTGGGTGTGTGGGTATTCCCGTGAGTGTTGATCGTGAAGATATAGAGCTTAAGACTGCGACATAAAGGTACCCCGTGAAGGCCCGGACGATATTTTGAACGCGAGATAAGAAACTCTTCACTGAAGTGTATGAATTCAGCAAAATGGATTCTGAAATTCACAAATGCTGAAATTATGAACAGAACATGTTAAATGTAAATGTTAGGACGTAGAAGAGAGCACGAAGAGAGTGCCTTGTGCAATGATGCGGTTTCAGTACGGATTAAGAATATTGAGCTAAACCAGAATCTAATAACGAGAAGCATAATATCCTTGCATTTAAAATCTTTGCACCTTAACAGCTGAGGAAAAGCATAGCCAGAGCGTGTTTATGATTGAGGTTAAGTATTTCCGACTTGCCCCGCCACCCCCCCCCCCACCCCACTCCACCCGCTTTGCCCCACCCGCCTCACCCGTGGATATATTATATATACACATGTAGTTATTGACCTAGCACAAAACCATCTTTACTTTTGATATTCTGTATAATGTATAAATAAAAAAAGAAGAGAAATGGAATTAAAATTGATTGTGATTCAGAAAGGTGGGTTTTCCAAACCACGATATATGACTTCTATGAACTGTAAGGTGTTTTAATAACCACTTTGTTTGAATTTATCCATATGATTTTGGTGACATGGTGACATAACCGGGCACTAGTCCCCTGCATTTCTCTCAGTGAAGCGTCATTTCTCGATCCGCCCACGACAAGTGATGTCATCACGGTGCACCACAACTGCGCAGTGATCGAGTAGAGCCACAGAAAAGCTATAGACCTCCCGGAAAGGTGGTGACAGTCGAATAGAATACGACAATAGCTATTGTATTCGACTGTCACAAATTTATCACAGATATACTGCATCAGACGTCTGGTGAAAGATTTTATTTCAGAATAGACTTTCAGCCACACAAAGTGACAAACTTTATATATAGATAAAATTAAAACCTAAACTTCGATTCAAGCTTCAGGCTCTTTAGTTTAAGGACGTTCTGTTGGTCTAATGAGTGGTATCGGAGTACAACAACAGGGAAGCTCGCACTTAAATGAACATATTGTTGAAACGGTTCTTGCGCATCCATAGTAGTAAGCTTTTAATTGCCACAGTATTTTATGAGGGGAAATTGCATCATTTTGTAAATGTATATGTCCGTATTTTTTTTTTGTTCTCTTGCACTGTTTCTTCCGTGTGATCCGAGATGATATACATTTTGCCAACTATTCTCAAGTATCGCCTGAGTGAGGGATATCGTGAATGAAGGACAGCGTGTCCGAGGGACATTATGTCTGAAGTATTTCAGGTATAGCGTGTCTAAGAGATATCGTGTCTAATGGATCGCGTGTCCGACGAGAGTTGGATTTGTTAGGTAACGACAGGAATATGGACAATTAAATAGACTACATTGGAACACGACTGAATGTAAAATTACTCCTGTATATGCAGCCCTATTGCCCTTTGGTGGAAATAGAAACACCAGGCAAACAGACAAAAGAAAGAAATGACCAAATGCAATGACCCGACCTGGGTTTGATCTCTGGCCTCTCGACTTCGATCTTGAAACATGAAAATGTAAACATTTTTTTTACTGTCGAGACCAACTTATTCTATTTCAGGGTTGTTGACTTGCTTGCATAATAACCTTACGCTATTATAAATTACCCGCGTGTAGAGAAGGGTATATGGGGATTTTAACCCTGATTGGTACCCTGTGTGGGCGTGTCCTGCAGCTGTGACAAGTGTATGTCAACATTTTTACCCGTTTGATCAGTCAGTGGCAATCGAGAAGCCCGCATGATGTAGACATATGTATGTTCCACACTTAAGCTTTGTTTTCGGCCGCTTTGTTGACGTCAGCTTAGGCCTCGTCAGTGTAGGTTATATGCTTGTCCTTTGACTTGTGAAACACCTCACTCCTTGTGTTCTGCCTTGTGTCTAGCTACCGTCTCCAGTAACTTGAAGCTTTTAAAAGAGTCACGTGAAAACTTTCTCCTACCTGCCGACATCAGTGTGAATTATTATTCTCGCCAGTTCAACGCTTGTTCGCAGTATTTGCGTAAATGAATGCCCCAGAAAAATGGCTCCTTTACGTGAAGTAGAAAATACTTTAAATTGTATTTACCTATAGGGTATGCAAAATGCATTTGATATACAACGGAGCTATTGTACTTTTATATCCAGCCTGACTTTTAAATAACATGAAACAATCTGGATACCTGACATACACAAACAAATCTGAATGACGTGGATGGTTGAAATACAGTCGATATAGGAAAAATGGTGTCCGATAAAATGGTGATCGACTGAGCTCTATGTTCCCGACTACATAGCTGAAATACTCTCCAACGTGGCTGAAAACACGGCATTGCCATGAAACCATTCATATATTCACGCCACATCAGTTGTGAGTACAGATACGATCAGTTGTTTGTTTTTTGCATGATGAAAAACAAAATCTTAAAAATATCGAATTTCGTAAAGTTTACAGACGTGGTTCCGATAATAGAGATTTTGTTGGTCCTAATACGAGGGTATGTTGACATTTGAGGCAACAGCTGAAATTCGGATATATTAGGGAGAGTGTGTAGGCGCTATAGCTGCTTTAGCCCTGTAAAAATTAATAAACATGAAATGACGAAATGAAAAAAATCAAGTGGTAAGTCAAAGAAACAATGATTTACCTTCGTAAGCTGCTGAATTATGCGATGACGGAAGATTAGTATTAAAACCGCTACGGCAATTCACTTCTGTTCTTGTATAACACACTGTCCATTGAAATGTATGAAAACAAAATTACACAAATAGTGGATGTCTTATGCATGGCAAGTAGTCGAATAAAGTGAGCAGAGAAAAACATAAAGAAACAAACAAACGGATACAAAGTGACACATAGATATAATGATATAGCTTACCTGACATTGTGATGTGTGAAGATATCGGGTTTTATCCGTACGTTAGAATAGTCTTGCAGAACACCGCGATTTTATGCGCCTCATATAAGTTAACGCCCATGTATAGAGATGTCTGGAGACGTTCGGCAATACCACAGTCAAGAGAAACTTACACTCCCTCACGAAAAAGTGGGCCTTAAGCACGTGACTACATTGAAACAAGTTGCCAATGCGCGGGTATCTACCGCTGCCGCCTGATGTCACGGTGTGATCTCACACGTCAGTTATGGTCACAACAGCTCGTGATGCAACAAAGTACGAACTACAGAAACGCTGCCTGTTAAACATGTGCTTAGTGAAGTAGTCATTAAATGTAAGTGTACATATTGTACATATATATTTGTTTCTTTTCAAATATTTTTTGTTTTAAAGAATGAGTTGGGTAATGTTTAGACATGTTGTAATGTTATCAACGATATCCACGGTTTGTAGTTCAGTGTATTCAGTTCATAAATATGTCCTCATAGGCCTATCAATGATATATTATTTATATATAGTACTCACTTAGTCGATGGCCATATACATATTGTGCATATTGTGTTTTTCTTTTCAAATACTTCCTTTTAAGAATTAGTTGGGTAGATTTTAGGTAATGAGATGTTTTCAACGTTATCCACGGTTTGTGGACAACTGTACTGCCTTTCATTTGCCCGGAAAACACTGTACCACCTACGAATTCTGCTGACGAACACTGCACTGCTTATCAAATGCTCTGACGAACACCACACTACCTATCAATTGTCCTGACGAACACTGCACGGCCTATGAATTGCCCTGACGAACACAGTACTGCCTATCAATTGTCCTGCCGAGCACCGTACTACATATTAATTGCCCTGACGAACACTATACTGCCTAATAAATGTCCTGACGACCACTGTACTACCTACATGTATCAGTTGTCCAGGCGAACACTGTACAAGCTATCAATTATCTTGACGATCACTGCACTTTCTATCAATTGTCTTGATGAGCATTACATTACCTATTAATTGTCCTGACAAAAACTGTACTACTTATCGGTTGTCCTGACGAACACTATACTGCCTGTCGACTGTCCTGACCAACACTACACTACCTATTAATTGTCTTGACGACCACTACACTACCTATCAATTGTCCTGACGAACACTGCACTACCTATCAGTTGTCCTGACGAACACTATACTGCCTGTCGACTGTCCTGACCAACACTACACTACCTAGTAATTGTCTTGACGGCCACTACACTACCTATCAATTGTCATGACGAACACTGCACTACCTATCAGTTGCCCTGACGAACACTGTCCTACCAATCAATTACCCTCACAAACACAATACTACCTATCAGCTGTCTTTACGACCACTACGCAACCTATCAATTGTCCTGTCAAAAACTGTCCTACCAATCAGTTGTCCTGACGAACACTGTCCTACCAATCAATTGCCCGGACGAACGTTACATTACTTATCAATTGTCCTGACGAACACTGTACTATCTATCAACTGTCCTAGCGAACAGTGTACTGCCTATGAATGGTCTGGACGACCAGTACACTACTTATCAATTGTCTTGACGACCACTACACTACCTGTCAATTGCCCTGACAAAAACTGTATTACCTATCAATTGTTTTGATAAACACTGCACTTCCTATCAATTGTCTTCACGGACACTATATTGCCTGTCGACTGTCCTTATCAACACTACCCTAGCTAACGGGGACTATACCTCCTATCAGTTGTCTTGACGACCACTACACTATTTATCGGTTATCTTGACGAACATCCTGACGAACATACCTATGAACTTTTCTGACGAAAACAGCTGTACCTATCAGTTGCCCTGATGAACGCTCTACCGCTTATCAATTGTCTTGGCGACCACTACACTACCTATCAATAGACCTGACGAACACTACACTACATATCAATTTTCCTGACAAACACTGTCCTACCTATCAATTGTCCTGACAAACAAGCTTTTTAGTTGGTTTTACATGTATCGAATATCCATCCTATTTTCTGGTGGTTTATGCTATACTGGTACGCTGCATTGGAAATTGGTCTTGTTTTTTTATTTTTATTTTAGTTGACGATTGGCGTATGAATGTACGCTAAAACGCCTACCTTAAGATTTGCTGACATTCTTTTTTGATATAGGTGCCATCCTGGGAAGGGTGTTTTATGACGACCATCCGGTCCTCTGTGAGTTGTCCTCGTCCTTTGTTGTTATCTCCTGTCTCGTCTCTATCCCTGGCGTTACTCTTGGCAGCTTTCACAGATTCGTTCACATTTGTTTCTCAGCCTTCACCAGGCTGTCCACCAGTGTCCTGATCGCAGCTGTCTGGATAATTACTATCGTTCACATTTGTTTCTCAGCCTTCACCAGGCTGTCCACCAGTGTCCTGATCGCAGCTGTCTGGATAATTACTATCCTCCGTGACGCCCGCTATCTGATCAAATTGCACAGCCGTGGACATGGCTTTGACTTGTTTTGACAATGTTTTTACGACCGTGAGGCTAACTCATGGGTTCTGAAAGCACTCGCCCTGCTGTGCTTTTTGACCGTCACTGTATTCTATTCGGGAATATTTTACCTTGTCAGGAGACATCGGCTGACTATTCAAATTCGGCGGTCAGACTGCATCAAGCTGGCCTCTACTGTTAATAGTCATTAATTCATATATTTGTCTCATGCCGTACACTATCGTCTCGTTTGAAAGCAAGTCTACTTATTTGTCGTCGAAAATTGCTTACGCAGGCTCTAGCCTCAATTGGATTATTTGTGGATTGACAAACGAACAATTCCAAGCTGCTTTTATAGATACCATTTATTCCACGAAACGTTGGATGTAAACATAACTTTGACTGTTAGATTGTCAATGTCACCACTAGAAGATAATCTATATACAAAATGCTGGATTCAGTTCAACAGTAATAACATTAATAGCGGTCTATCATATCATATCGTAATATAATTTATGTCCAGGATCATTATACAATGGAATTTATACTCGAGGAAGGTAAAAACATGTCATAACATGATACCCTTCAATAAAACGTGCGGTATTAGGATTATCTAGAGTTTTACAGATTTTACCGACCTTCGAAGATGTTTTCAAGTATTCTGCAGGTGTATCTTTGATTTTAACCAATTAAAGTAAAACACCATAGTTCAGTAAGGAATAGCCATTAAACAAAAAGGGGTGTCAGACAAAAGATATGGGTAGTTTAGTATATATGAACGTTGTATGCCAGTAATGAAAAAGAATTCTGATCAAGTCAACAGCTTGCTTTTGGTGACAAACAAGAGGTTTTGCAAGGCTGGAATATGTATTTCTCCATCTGGTTACAAAATCGTATGTAAACGGATACGATTATCAATAAGAGACCTTCAAAATACAATTTATAAAAATGACACAAAGCTGCTCATGAATTAGGGAGAGCTGGTTTGGAAATCTTGTGGTAATGGGTATGAAAAAGTGACACAAAGCTGCTCAAGAATTAGGGAGAGCTGGTTTTGAAATCATGTGGTAATGGGTATGAAAAAATGACACAAAGCCGCTGATTAATTAGGGAGAGCTGGTTTTGAAATCATGTGGTAATGGGCATTAAAAAGTGACACAAAGCCGCTGATGAATTAGGGACAGCTGGTTTGGAAATCATGTGGCAATGGGTATGAAAAAGTGACACAAAGCCGCTGATGAATTAGGGAGATGGTTTTGAAATCATGTGGTAATGGGTATGAAAAAGTGACACAAAGCCGCTGATGAATTAGGGTGAGATGGTTTTGAAATCATGTGGTAATGGGTATGAAAAAGTGACACAAAGCCGCTGATGAATTAAGGAGAGCTGGTTTTGAAATCATGTGGTAATGGGTATGAAAAAGTGACACAAAGCCGCTGATGAATTAGGGAGAGATGGTTTTGAAATCATGTGGTAATGGGTATGAAAAAGTGACACAAAGCCGCTGATGAATTAGGGAGAGCTGGTTTTGAAATCATGTGGCAGTGGGTATGAAAAAGTGACACAAAGCCGCTGATGAATTAGGGACAGCTGGTTTTGAAATCATGTGGCAATGGGTATGAAAAAGTGACACAAAGCCGCTGATGAATTAGGGAGAGATGGTTTTGAAATCATGTGGCAGTGGGTATGAAAAAGTGACACAAAGCCGCTGATGAATTAGGGAGAGATGGTTTTGAAATCATGTGGCAGTGGGTATGAAAAAGTGACACAAAGCCGCTGATGAATTAGGGAGAGCTGGTTTTGAAATCATGTGGTAATGGGTATGAAAGAGTGGCACAAAGCCGTTGATGAATTAGGGACAGCTGGTTTGGAAATCATGTGGTAATGGGTATGAAAAAGTGGCACAAAGCCACTGATGAATTAGGGAGAGATGGTTTTGAAATCATGTGGTAATGGGCATTAAAAGTGACACAAAGCCGCTGATGAATTAGGGAGAGATGGTTTTGAAATCATGTGGTAATGGGTATGAAAGAGTGGCACAAAGCCGTTGATGAATTAGGGAGAGATGGTTTTGAAATCATGTGGCAATGGGTATGAAAAAGTGGCACAAAGCCGCTGATGAATTAGGGACAGCTGGTTTGGAAATCATGTGGCAATGGGTATGAAAAAGTGACACAAAGCCGCTGATGAATTAGGGAGAGCTGGTTTTGAAATCATGTGGTAATGGGCATTAAAAAGTGACACAAAGCCGCTGATGAATTAGGGAGAGCTGGTTTTGAAATCATGCGGTAATGGGTATGAAAAAGTGACACAAAGCCGCTGCTGAATTAGGGAGAGCTGGTTTTGAAATCATGTGGCAATGGATATGAAAAAGTGACACAAAGCCGCTGATGAATTAAGGAGAGCTGGTTTTGAAATCATGTGGCAATGGGTATGAAAAAGTGACATAAAGCCGCTGATGAATTAGGGAGAGCTGGTTTTGAATCAGGGACATCGCTGGTCAAGGATTCCAGGAACCCTTCCGGAAATTCGGGAATGAATCAGTATCTCGTTGGCCAGCGTTTGTTATAGTTACCATCACTGCATATATTTTCGCCATATCTGCTTAAGCCATGGTGTTAGTAGTTTACATGAACAGTTAAATAGACAATTTACAAAGAAACCATAAAAAAATGAGTTAAATTGACCGTATTTCACCCGTAAGGTGTGGCCTATTGCTAACTATTAGATTACCATCGCTGGTTCCCTTTTACTCCTTGTGCTGTAGTCTTTTGATTTTGTAGTCACGTACAAATGCATTAAGTCCCGTTCCTTTCATTATGATAAACTCATGAGACCATTTGACTCTTTGCTCAATTCATTTGTGACCTTACTTTCATATTATGGTGTTACCTAGCGAAAGTACCGTACTGAAGGCACAAGATATGAAATCTGGTGCTATTTATGCATTTACATGACCAGTTAGAATAAAACCTTAACTGAGGTTAATTAACAAGGGGCTTTATTTCACCGGTTACGTGCCATCATTTGCCAACTATCACCGTGTCACTACTGCTGGTTGTGCACTCTAAGTTGTAGTTTTCATACAAACATACGCATTTACACACCTCTTGCTATGAAACTTGGCCACTCATAGAGAACCTGAAATGTTACAGTAAAATATCTGTGAACACATAAACATTTAAGTAGGCCATGGCGTTAGGTATCGATTGTCAGTAAGAACTTCATTATCGTGTACTTTCATTTGTGTCGCATTGTGAAACTTTGATTGGTGTTTTACGCCGCACTATGGTGAGAGGAAACCGGGCAGAGCCCGGAGGAAACCCACGACCATCCACAGGTTGATGTCACTTACGACCGGAGAGAAAGCATTGTCAAAACCCAGCAGAATAGATTTATTTATTTATTTATTTGATTGGTGTTTTACGCCGTACTCAAGAATATTTCACTTATACGACGGCGGCCAGCATTATGGTGAGTGGAAACCGGGCACAGCCCAGGGGAAACCCACGACCATCCGCAGGTTGCTGGCAGACCTTCCCACTTACGGCAGCAGAATAGATGATTAGCAACAATGAATCTGGCATCAAATAGTATGCGCTTTAAGCGCACAACTAACGCTTCCCTGCTGGAAACAAAT
Organism: Liolophura sinensis; assembly: GCF_032854445.1. Classification (NCBI taxonomy): domain Eukaryota; kingdom Metazoa; phylum Mollusca; class Polyplacophora; order Chitonida; family Chitonidae; genus Liolophura; species Liolophura sinensis. The sequence continues at coordinate 41,792,338 of NC_088302.1, read as the reverse complement.
CCATCATTTGCAATCGCATATCACTATATGCAGTGTTTCTGTGACGTTTGGGAACACATTTGTGATCGTTTCTATCTTGGATACGAAGGTAAGGATACTCTAGTCCAGTCTAATACTGGAGACACTATTAATGTATGACTCAGGTGAACTGACAAGTTTCCGGATTTCAGCGGTAAAATATATGTGTGACCATCTCCGAAGTATGACACTGTTGTCACTGCTCTCGTTTTACTCTCTATGCTCTAAGTCTTTTATCGTTATATTGTCTTCAAGTGTCCAACCTGCAAAAACATGTATTGTCTATCAACTTAAACATCGGAAGACTAGCTGCGCCCTCTAAACACAGGCTCAAAAGCAATCCCCGTTTAGTGACCATTTGCCAACTATCACACTGTCGTCGCTGCTCTGGTTTTACTCTCTCTGCTAAGTCTTTTATAAATTTAACATTAATGAATTCAACCTTGTATTGCCTTTCTTGTGTTTTAGAGACTTACCTGTCTCTTAGCCACCTCTTAAGTCAAAATTTCATTGGTGTTTTACGCCTTACTCAAGAATATTTCACTTGTACGGCTGCAACCAGCATTATGGTGGGAGGAAACCTTACAGGCTCCGAGGGAAGCATACGACCATCTGTAGGTTGCTGGAGGACCTGGTAGAATTAAAGACGTAAGGATTGTTGTAGTCTAATGTACCCCATGCATAAATAATGCCGTTAAATACAATTGTAAAAACCCATAAAAAAACTGGACATCAATGGATACTGTGGATACCTATGGATATGTTGCAAATATCTATTGCAATGTCTGCTCACATCCACCACCATATCAGTAGCATGCAAGGAAAACGAAGAGCTACCATTTTCTTCTCTTTTTTTTCAATCGCACTAGGAGGAGGTGCAATGCTTGCTTTGGATGGGAATGAATGAACGAATGCTTGTGGTTTAACGTTGTATTTAACAATTTCTCAGTCATATGACGACAAGGAGTCATTAGGTGTGTGTACATATATTGTGTCTTCTTATGGCAGGGCAACTCCATTCAGCCAAAGTGCTGCTGCCACTGAAATATCATGGCGAAGAGACCAGAGATGACACCTCACCCAGTCACATTATACTGACACCTGGCTTACCAGTCCTGTTTCCTTGCTCTAACCTCCCAGAACTGAGCTCCAAGCGAGGTAGCAAGAAGTACCATTTCACCAAGCCTTTTGAATGACCCAACCCTATTTTGATCCCGGGCCTCCCGACTTTGAGAAGGCCGCTCTAACCATTACGCCACCGAAGAGGTTACATTGGATGTGAAGTTTCAGCAATATTGCGCTTTAAGCGTTAATGTGGCGTTGATTATAATAACCGATCAATGGCCTTTTTAGGGCTGTTTGCATACATCTATGAGAGTCTCAAAAGTTCGACAATAACTTGCCACAGGTTGGTGGTTTATCCCAAGCAATCCGAGTTCCTACATTCATTTATCTCACTGCCATCGATGAGGTGCGAACTTTTTGAATATAGTTTTAAACAATAACGAAATCAATCTGAAAAATGAAGTTTTCTTGTGTTCAGACAATTCGGGCTATTGGGAACAAATTCATCCTTAATCTGACTCTGGATGACGTCCTTACTTCTACTGTTTTGACCAGTTGCGCTGTTACAGGTAATGTATACTCACTAAGATCTACTAAAATTGAAGACAAAAATGCTCGATAACTCTGATAAATGATCATTTACAAACATTTTCCCCTGTTACTGGAGACAAAAATCTAGTTCAAAAATCAAAAATTTACAATGCCCAAAGCTACATGTATGTACATATTCTTGAGCTGTGAATTACTTTGGATAATTGCATTGCACGTTGGCACTTCTTAGAGTGATTGGAATGACGCTCATGTATATACGAATCTATCTCGTTCTGTTTGATGGCTAAATGTAGTGGAGTTATAAATGTCATATTTATAGACCATGCATGGTTGCTATCTAAAAAACTTGTTATACGAAAGTTATACATTTCAAGTGGGTAGAGCATGCAGGGCTGCTTTGTGCCACATATGGGGATAGGGCTGTAGGGTATTCAAACGCGATTTAGCGCAAACATGTTAAATAACAAAGAAAACATCACAAAGGGGAGGAACGATATAGCCCAAAGCTAAGCAGGACACTCCTACCGTAACATCCAACTTGGTTTCAAGTAATCTAATCCAAGCAGATAATTTACTAAAAAATAACAGCTCGAACTCTACCTTACTTTCGATATCCACTGATTCCCTAAAAAGCCCGAAATGTAATCACGTCAAAGCCGAATCAATGTCCGTTTTGTTTTGAATTTGTCTTATTCGGGCATATTTGTTCTACTCAGAATCCATCGGCTGATTAACTGGTCTCTGCAGTCAGACTCCATCAAGCTGACTCAGACTTTACTCCTTATAGTCGACAGTACATATGTGTGTATCATACCGTACATTGTCGTCAGTAGTATAAAACAAACCGATTCACTCGGTAAGGCAGTGTACATGTCGACAATAATACAAGCTTACTTGGGCCCCGGTCTCAATTCGATAATTTATGGATTGACCAATCAACGTTTCCGGGATGCATTTAAAGAAACTTTGCGTTTCATGAAATGTTATAGATTTAATACTTATACGTGAGTAAAAAAAAAACTTTCGTCTATTTCTCCATCACCAGGCTGATTTCAGTTAACTCTCCCTTCGATCGGTGTACCAAACAGAAAAAGTACACATATTCATTTGGAGAATGTCCTCCTATTTTTCCAAATTTTGGTGATTATTTTTTGTCATTCACACTAATTACAGGAAATGGAAACAATAAGTTTTTTTCCGGTGGAAAAACTAATGGGATATCTATATTTATCCCGTAAATGTCAGCAGAACGTTCGCAGTTATGTTGGTTTCTAGAGTGCTTTGTACACATATGTAAAGTGCTAAACAGTAATATGTTTTCGCCGAAATCATGTCTGTTAATCGTTTGCTGATTCCTATAAATGAGTATTTTTACATCGAAAGGTATTCCATGTTTTTCTGGAAGTATCGTTACAAATTAAGATTCGCCCTGGCTCTGTACGGTTTCCACCCACCGTAATGCTGGCCGCCGTCGTATAAGTAAAATATTCTTGAATACGCCGCAAAACACCAACCAATTAAATTAAGATTTGGAAAGTTGTTCTGACATTCATGATGATCGAAAAGACTGTACAACAACAAGGACAGGAAAGAGTCTTCAATGATATAGATAAGGATGAAAAAAGACTCCTCAATCATAACTGTCAAGAGGACTCTTTTATAATAGGGTTTAAATAGGCTTCCTAATTATAAAGGTAAGAAAGACTCTCCAGTCGTAAGTGTAAAGAGCAATGGTTTTTCAATCATAAGTATAAGAAATTCCCTCCATTCATACGTGTCCAATCATAAGAGAAGACTCTCCAATGATAAGGACAGGAAATGCTCTCCAGTCGTAATTATAAGAAAGATACTCTTATCTTGGAGTATTGGCGCACGTACAGAGATTTGCAATATGGTCTGACGATCATATGCACTGAGGATTATTTTCGATTCGAGAGGGGTGCATGGGATAGAGTCTTCACACTCTTATAAAGGATATGAAATGTTCTCCAATCCTAATGATCAGAAAGATGCTCAAATCATAACGACTTCCCGATCATAAGGCTGAAAAATGCTTATAAGGACGTGAAGGAGTCCACGACCATAAGGCAGACGACAGACACTTCAGCATCGTAAGGACGTGGCTCCCTGATCCTCAGATTGAGAAAAACTTATAAACATGTGAAAGACTTTCATAATCTCCCCGAAGGCTGAGAAATACTGTCCAATGAGAAGGACAAGAAGAACTCCCCGATCAAAAAGGCCGAGAAATACTCTCCAATAATAAAGACTAAGTGGAATGCACGATCATAACACTCAGAAATACTCTCCAGTCATAGGACGTGAAGGACTCCCTGATCATAAGGCTAAGAATTGCTCTCCAAGTGTAAGGGCGTTTTGAACTCCTCAATCATAACGCTGAGAAAGTATCTCCGGGCATAACAGCATGAAGATTCTCAGATCATAAGGCGGAGAAAGTATCTCCGAGCATAACGATATCCCCGGTCATAAAGCTGAGAAAATCATCAGAACGAAACAGACTGTCCGGTGTGAACAGTTCGCCATTTAACATCAGGACGCAGATTAATATATCTATTCATCTAGTTGATTGTTGCTTTTATGCCGTGTTCAAAAATATTTCACGTATACGACGGCGGCCAGCATAATGATTTGGGAGAGTGAACCAAGTAGGTTCCGGGGGAACTGATTAATGTCATAACACACGAGAAAAAGGAAAAACTGAACCTCTTTTTCATTTATTAACTATCAAATAGGAAACATATAATATATTTACATGCCGTATATCCATCTTAACAGAATAGACATCGGTTATGAAAATAAGTCTGTAATGATCAGTTTGTAACAGATATCAACGTATCAACTACCACATCTTTGTATTAAGCTGTCTGTACATATGACATTTAGACAACATTAGAAACGATGTCAGTTGTAAACATATGCAGATCAGTTGTGCTATAAATCAACATGTAAGCTATCATATCCGGCTGTAAGTGTGAAGGTCTGGCAGCAGCCTGCGGATGATCGTGGGTTTTCCCCGGGCTCTGCCCGGTTCCCTCCCACCATAATGCTGACCACCGCCGTACATGTGAAATATTCTTGAGTACGGCGTAAAACACCAATCAAATAAAACAAATAAAGCTATCATATCGTATCAAGCATCTAGTACAGTGTCTAAGTTGCTTTCGCATTTGAAATCTCGACAGAATTAATATCGGTTATGAAACATCTGTAAATCGGTTTGTACTATACGTGAACATATCAATTGTCATATCTCAGTATCAAACATCAAGTATAGAGTATAAGTTGTCTACATACTTGACATCTCGAGGGAGCTGATATTGGTTACAAAACATCTGTAAGATTAGTTTATGCTATACATCAACATATCCACTATCACATGTACATATCAAGCATCATATAGAACGTCTACATTATCTGCATACCTGATATCAGTTGCAAAACATTAGTGCTATCTATATTAGTTCTACCAGCTAAGTTATTAGTTCTACCAGCCTCTTTAATACGCCAGTACATTTTAAGATTGGTTTGCAATGATAAGGTGTCCCCAGTCTATTTAATACGCCAGTACATTTCAGGACCCGTTGGCAATGTTAAGGCGTTACTACTCTTCAATACACCAGTATATTTTAAGATTGTTTGGCAATGTTAAGACGTTACAAGTCGATTTAATACGGCTGTACATTTTGATTGGTTGCTAATGTCAAGGCGCTAGTAACAGTATCTTACATTTAAGGATTGCTAAAAGTTCTCTGAAGGTTACCAGTGTGCTGCGCCAGTGCTTATTTAGGATTGATTAGGGCACTGATTACCAGCCTTAAGTGTGAGTACTTGGGTTAAAAGAGTGTATCGAGTACAAATACCTTGGGATTGTGTGACAAGGTATGAGGCTAGTAAAAGGTTCGTACCTCAGTATACTTTTGAAACTGGGTGCATGGTAAAGCCATCACGCTGTGCGAGCAGGTACCAGTCAGTTGCATACCCCAGAACAGTTTGGATTCGGGTGACGAGTTTATCACGCTAGCCATAGACTGTGTTGTACTCGTATGGTAGTACAGTTTTGGGATTGTGCGGGCAAACTTTTCGTGCTATAGCACCAGATAAATTATCGGAATCATACCCCAGTATACACATGCAGTTTTTGGCTGTGGGTGGTAAATTTATCACGCTAGCACATGGTGGCAGGTTCGTAGTCGAGTATGTACACTCTTGCTATTAAGAGACAAAGGGATCAAAGTAAATTGGCAGTATCATACTTGGGGGTTCTGGGCATCAAGTTTATCACGCCAGAATAAGGTGACAGACAGTCTCGAACTCGAGTATGTACACTTTCATATTAGGTTTGGGTTCTGGGCATCAAGTTTATCACGCCAGAATAAGGTGACAGACAGACTCGTACTGGAGTATGTACACTTTTATATTAGGTTTGGGTTCTGGTTGGCAAGGTTTTATTACTGCTACCACATAAGGTAATAGGTTCGTACTAGAGTATATTTTTATAGAGTACACTTTTGATATTAGGTGGCAAATCATGCTATAGGTCTATAGCAACTTTGCAACATCAAAATGTAGTAAAATTTTGTATTGGCAGTTCAAACAGGAGTAACTCTACAATCTGAAAGTTCGTGGTGTCAACAGTTGTCACGTTCTCGTTTGGTCATTACAGCATCTCAATAATTTCGTATGCTAGACTTGATATTACTGAACCTTTCCGTATTCGGAGAATTCGAAGATTTGCAGTTGTTCGGCTCAGGAGCTTTGCATCCAAAGATTTGTCTGTAAGCTTCTTTGAAGTAACGATTGTTAAGGGTGTAAGTAATCCAATCAGAGCTAGAGTTGATGAGCGCCATGCAAACAGTGATCACATAGGCCAACCTGGGAGCTCTGTCATGTCCATCGATTAGGCCGATAAAGAGAAAAGGTCCCCAACACACCGTGTAGACAAGGAAGATGGTGAAGACGGCCTTAAGGAGGCTGCTGGACTCGGACGAAGGACGAGACAAGCGCTGGGAACTCTTGGCAACAAGGCGAAAGAGTTTCCAGTAAACGAGTCCAACGATAGCGTTCTGCCAGAGACACAGTGTGTACAGCCCAATGTTGAAATGGTAGCTGCTGTCCCTATCGTATAGACAAAGCAGCAGTTTGGGGTCAAAGCGATAGGGCACACCTGCGAATATGTAATAGAAGTTGGGGAGAAAACCTATCACCCAGATTGCGACGCACATTCCAGCTGCTCTCCTGCGTGTGTAGATGCTATTGTAAGAACCGCTGAGGCATACCTGCACGTAACGGTTGATTGCGATGGCCACGATGTTGATGATGGAGGAAACGCACAAGGTAACTGTGATCATGGCCGTCACTATACACAACGTTTGGTGGTGGTTGTAAAAATCACCGCCAGCAAATATACCTGAAAGCAGAAACAGGTAGATTGATAGGCCTGGGAACCCTATAGTTACATGTTACCGACCGCATTGTGACATGCTGACAATCGCACACTTACATGTTATCAACCACATGCTGATGCACTGACAATCGAACATTTACACGTTGTTATTGTTCAGCAAACAACTATGTAATGACCATCGCACACTTACATGTTGACACTCTTTAAAACATAATGTGAATATGATGACAATCTCATACTGACATGCTGACAATCACAGACTTCCAAGTAGACGAGTATGCTCGATGCTGTGCAATCTCCGAGAAATAACAAACGGGATGCGCACTGCATCTTCATTCTTTTGTCAACATATGTATTCAAATGTCATGATTTATTTTAAAAGTTCCATGAATAGACGATGAACATAAATTGTATACATCGCATGCTTACATAAAAACAATCGCACATTTTCATGTTGACAGCCACATGCTGACATGCTGACAATCGCACACATACATGCTAACAACCGCATGCTGACAACAGCACACTTACATATTGACAACAGCATGCTGACACGCTGACAATCGCACACTTACATGTTGACAACCGCGTCCTGACATGCTGACAATCGCACACTTACATGCTGCCAAATTGCATGCTGACATGCTGACAATCGCACAATTACATGTTGACAACCGCATGCTGACGTGCTGGCAATCCAACACTTATTTACACTGTTTATACGGTTTTTGACTCTGATTATTTACCCACCTGTTAGTGCCATCGGTTTGACAATACAACACATCACCAGATCTATCAGCGTCAAGTTGATAATGAACATGTTTCCAACTGTTCGCAGTCTCTGTAGAACAAGGAGATATTAAAAACACTAACTCTATGGCCAAATGTGGTGACTTAGGGACAGTAGCAGGGTGAGCGGTTTAATGGGCTTTCCCTGATGACGGCGAGTTCTTGACTATTTTCGATCCCCTCTCCTCTCATACCCCTCTCCCCAACCCCTCCGCTTTACCTATAGCTTCAACAGGTGTGCAAGGGGGTTTCCTTCATCCATATACACACATGCTCACCTTCACATTATAAATGAAATTAAACACCAGTGAAATGAATGTGATAAATATGTATGTATTTATGCGTGTGTTTATACTTTGTAACAATTTGGAGTAATACGACTACGAGGAGTCATTCGGTGTGTCTTCTTGTTGCAGGGCGAGTACATGCCGCCAAAGTCCTTCTGCCACTGAATCATCTTGGCAAAGACAACAGACTGACACACTACAAGGTCACATTACATTGACACCGGGCAAACAAGTCCTGCTTCTTTGCTGTTATTACTGAGTGCCAAGCGAGACAGCAACAACTACCATTATTAAAGTTTTTAGTATAATCCTATCCGAGCTTGATTCCATGCATACAAACCTCCCGACTTGGAAGCTGTAACCTTTAGATCCCCGAAGCGGTCAATTTATTACAAAACCCGCAAATGGTTAATAGATTTGGTGTGTACCACGCTTGTAGTATAGCCATTTTTTTTACCAGATTTTCACCAACAAACTCAAACGTTGACGTGTTAGTGAAACATTCGAGTTCGAACACCCAATATGTTATTAATTTTGCGCGCATTTTACCTAGACAATAGTCACCTGTCTTATTTCAGAATGACTAATGATCATCTCATAATTGAGATAAAAGTGTGAAAGAAGATACAACTAAATCATAAATGGTTAGAATTCTTGGGAATTACCATTTTATAAAATAGTTAAACGAAATACTATGGTGGTGAGTGGTACATTTGTTTCTAAATACGCTTTAAAACGAGAAACAATTAAATAAATTATTTTAGGCAGAAAAACACTTTGGAATAAATAACCCGTACCTGACTGATTAGAACTGCTACTAAAATTAGGATGTTTCCAAAAATCCCGATGGTGCATGTGGTCAGGATAATTGCCACTAACGGTACAATGAGCTGTGGCTCCATCCTGGCCGTTACCACATCCTTTGCGGAAATGTTCTGGAACAACATCTTTTCTGGTTAAGCTAAAGCCTGATTGGTATTCTGTGTAAAACAAGAAGGATAAAACACGCATGAATATTATTAATTTTAACAGACAGTTGTCTGAGTGATGCTAGAATGTATTCTGTTGTTATAACACAATATTCTGTCATGTTCAACACAATATCCTATTAGTCTAATAGAATCTTTATGTCGAATTAATAGAATACGTGTGTTATATTTAACAGAATAACCTGCTGCAACAGACAACAGACTTTATGAGAAAATGAAAGGAATATTTTTTGAGTGAAAGGGGATTGATACTGTGGGGGATACGCTGTAAAATAGGAAGGGAATGACACCCACAAATATTATTCTATAGACAGATATACAAGGTTTGATAAAAACGGGACTGAATGTGTAGTTTAACATTTAATTGCTGTATAATTTTTGATTTGATTGGTGTTTTACGCTGCACTCAAGAATATTTCAGTTATACGACGGCTTAAAGTCTGCTTAGGCAAAGGCGAAAATAATACACGAAATCATGTGAATGTCGCTGATTTCGTTTAAAAATCTCAATTGTATCTCACTTCTTTATGATTTTGGTTCTTACTTTCTTTTTTAAGCCCTTCAAATTCACAAAAGGACCGGACTAAAAAGCAACGATTCTGTCCGATTCCTCAAAATGACTTCACTATCATACACTTACAGCACACAGAGTAAAACCAGAGCACCGGTGCCAGTGTGATATAGTCGGCACTAGATTAATAAGAATTCTAGGACACGGCAGCGACGTGTGTAGCTATTGCGGATAAGAGGCTATTTTGAAGGAGATAATTACAATTTGGATAAAATGCTTTTTAATAAAACTTTTTATGGTCTAGTCCAGGTATTTTTTTAATCAAATCTTGTACATATTTTCCGTGTGTTTTTGCGGTAGAGACAATACCACATCTATACGACATATATTGCAAAAACTGTAATGCATCGAAGGTGAACTTAAAAATCCGAAAAAGTTTGAAAGGCGATATTTAAATACACTTTGTTATAAAATAACCCAGTAGATAGCTTAACATTATACGGCAACGTATTTTATAACTTTGAAAGTAGCTGGTAATTCATAGGATATGAAAAGTTGGTTACACAAATCTCGGGATGACGGAGAGACGGGCAAAGCAACATGACAGATCCCGCTGTTTCTGGTGGACAGATTAACCATATCACGCAAAACGGGAACTCGACAGAATTTCAAATCAGCCACACCATTATTATAATTTGGAACAATTTGGGAGAAACACCGAAGCATGGATATAACATGAGGTAGGTGGCATCACTTCTGTTGATAAACTTTAAAAACACAAATATTTAAATGTCAGTATTTTTCAAGTTTAATGGTGTTAATTGTCAGTTCTAACACCTTAAAATGTTTCGTTGCTTAATGCGTGTTTGCAAGCTGTAAAAAAATGTCAAACTACAAGATTTTTACAAATCATAATGGTAAACACAACACTTAAAAGTTAGTTACAGGGAAATTTATAAAAAAATTAATTTATGAAGCTTTATGAAAGTGTCCCCTGTGAAGCAAACTAAACCGTTTCATACAAACTAAACCATATAAGACAAATATCAGACAAACTAAACCATATCAGACAAACTAAACCATATCAGACAAACTAAACCATATCAGACAAACTGAACCATATAAGACAAACTAAACCATATCAGACAAACTAAACCATTTCACACAAACTGAGTCATATTATACAGACGAAATAAAACCTTATCAGACAAACTAAATCCCATCACACAAACTAAACCGTATCACACAAACTTACACACATTAAACCAAACTACATCAGACGATCTAAACCACGTCTGATATGGTTTATCAGACAAACCATATGTCTGATATGGTTTATCAGACAAACTAAATCACATCACACAAACTAAACCGTATCACACAAACTTACACACATTAAAGCAAACTACATCAGACGATCTAAACCACATGTCTGATATGGTTTATCAGACAAACCATACGTCTGATATGGTTTGTGAGACAAACTAAATCACATCACACAAACTAAACCGTATCACACAAACTTACACACATTAAACCAAACTACATCAGACGATCTAAACCACGTCTGATATGGTTTATCAGACAAACCATATGTCTGATATGGTTTATCAGACAAACTAAATCACATCACACAAACTAAACCGCATCACACAAACTTACACACATTAAACCAAACTACATCAGACGATCTAAACCACATGTCTGATATGGTTTATCAGACAAACCATATGTCTGATATGGTTTGTCAGACAAACTAAATCACATCACACAAACTAAACCGTATCACACAAACTGACACACATTAAACCAAACTACATCAGACGATCTAAACCACGTCTGATATGGTTTATCAGACAAACCATATGTCTGATATGGTTTATCAGACAAACTAAATCACATCACACAAACTAAACCGTATCACACAAACTGACACACATTAAACCAAACTACATCAGACGATCTAAACCACGTCTGATATGGTTTATCAGACAAACCATATGTCTGATATGGTTTATCAGACAAACTAAATCACATCACACAAACTAAACCGTATCACACAAACTTACACACATGAAACCAAACCACATCAGACGATCTAAGCCACGTCAAACTCAATCATATCATACAATGTAAACCATGTCAGACAAAGTGAGCCGTACGAGACAAAATGAAAAATGTCACAAACTTTACCGTATCAATCAAACTGAACCTTAAACAATCAGACAAGCTTTGCTCCTCAAGACACACTTTTTCGTCCAACGCAGAATAAATCCACGGTCAAAATTTAACTGAATAAATTTTGACTGAAATCGGCCAAAAGCAGGGTGACACCTTTACATCATAATCGAACGCACTTAAAGAGTTGTATTGTTCCCCGATGGTATCAATAATAAAACCCTGGCGGCATGAGCAGCGATGATATTTTCATTCTAACTGGCCGGAAATGATGTAAAATGTAAATTATGGCGTACGTCCTGATGTCCAATCAGCTTACATAATTGCACCACCACTAGTGTCAGAGACTGATAGATTCCAGTATTCCTATCAGGTAATGAAGCACTGGACTGTATAGAATGATGTATTGTTTTAAATTCATTTTAAGCGCTTGTAATTTATAACAGGGAAATGTGAAAATTCACATTTGCATTTCATGTTACTGAACTAATTATTTACTATCTCACTGTATAAAACTGGGCTCTTTTAGCACAGAAGAGTAATAAATAATATACGTAATGAGCACGTGCTCTGCTTGTGCGCAGAGTTTGGGGGTTCCATATTAAGCCATGCCATATAACAACGATGACGTCAGTCAGATGATGGGGAATAAGGTTTCAGGTTACCTATAATTTTAAGTTTCAGTCACTACGCTTTAGACATTTTTTTAAAACATTCACCAAGTTTTTCCTTTTCAAATATTGAAGGTTTTCATTGAACTAAAAAGTATAACACATTCGACAACATGCATCCACATCTACATGATTACTATATTTGATTAGTTCACAATAAAAATGTTTGCACTTATAGTACGGCGGTAAGTTTTAGAAGCAGAGGAAACCGCCGTGGCTAGGCTTAACAACCGACTTTTGCATGAAAAGCGACTGACAGCATACCAGAAGGTCCTGCATGTGGCGTGCATATATCTCGCCTTGTAGCATTTGTTAGATCCTGTTTGTTTTGTGACGATTTCAATCAACGTCGCAAGTTGTTACTGCAAAAACAAGTGTCAATGTCAATCTATCAAACGCCTTCAATTTAAGTTTCTTATATTTTACAGTAAGTGCAATTCTCTGCTGCATGACCGTGTCTAATTCTGCTTCGCCCGGGGCTAGGGGCTGTATATTCATCCTGTTGAATTAGATAGTCACATTGGAGATATGAACAATCGCAATCAAAGAGCAACTGAGATAGATATTTCATTGTCGAAAGCTTATATACCAGCATGGAACACAATACTGATTTCACTCATTCGCCTAGAACATACCATGTGTCTTTCCAACACCACTGAAAACTGCTGACTCCTTTTATTCTCTTCGCAGGATTTCGTCATAATTTCTCACGTTATATACTTTCTTAGCTTTTGGTGGTTTGTATAGCAAGTCGTTTTTAGAATTGGCCTTGGGATGAGTGACAAGGAGTGTCCACACTGGTTGATGGCTAGTATACGAATGTCTTCAGACGGATACATGACAAAGTTTCGCGCGTTAGACCTACGGATCTTCAACGACTGTGCAAAGTCGTATGAATGTGAATGTCCATGGTTCAGAAAACTACAACTACAGAAATCGACACTTACACACACCGCTGGGTCTTCCAATTCAACAAGAGATACTATCCAAAAATATATTATCTTAAGAAACTTAGCATTTTAAGAAACTTTGCGTTTCATGAAATGTTATTAGATTTAATACTTACACGTGAGTAAAAAAAAACTTTCGTCTATTTCTCCACCACCAGGCTGATTTCATTTAGTTCTCCCTTCGATCGGTGTACCTAACAGAACAAGTACACATATTCATTTGGAGAATGTTCTCCTATTTTTCCAAATTTTGGTGATTATTTTTTGTCATTCACACTAATTACAGGAAATGGAAACAATAAGTTTTTATCCGGTGGACAAACTAATGGGATATCTATATTTATCTCGTACATGTCAGCAGAACGTTCGCAGTTATGTTTGTTTCTAGAGTGCTTTGTACACATATGTAAAGTGCTAAACAGTATATGTTTTCGCCGAAATCATGTCTGTTAATCGTTTGCTGATTCCTATAAATGAGTATTTTTACATCGAAAGGTATTCCATGTTTTTCTGGAAGTATCGTTACAAATTAAGGTTCGCCCTGGCTCTGTACGGTTTCCACCCACCGTAATGCTGGTCGCCGTCGTATAAGTAAAATATTCTTGAATACGTCGCAAAACACCAACAATTAAATTAGATTTGGAAAGGTTGTTCTGACATACATGAGGATCCGAAAAGACTGTACAACAACAAGGACAGGAAAGAGTCTTCAATGGATGTAGATGGGAAAAACTATCATAAGGATGAAAAAAGACTCCTCAATCATAACTGTCAAGAGGACTCTTTTATAATAGGGTTTAAACAGGCTTTCTAATTATAAAGGTAAGAAAGACTCTCCAGTCGTAAGTGTAAAGAGCAATGGTTTTTCAATCATAAGTGTAAGAAATTCCCCTCCATTCATACGTGTCCAATCATAAGAGAAGACTCTCCAATGATAAGGAAAGGAAATACTCTCCAGTCGTAATGATAAGAAAGATACTCTTATCTTGGAGTATTGGCGTACGTACAGAGATTTGCAATATGGTCTGACGATCATATGCACTGAGGATTATTTTCGATTCGAGAGGGGTTGCATGGGATAGAATCTTCACCACTCTTATAAAGGTATATAAAATGTTCTCCAATCCTAATGATCAGAAAGACGCTCAAATCATAACGACTTCCCGATCATAAGGCTGAAAAATGCTTATAATATAAGGACGTGAAGGAGTCCACGACCATAAGGCAGGCGACAGGACACTTCAGCATCGTAAGGCGTGGCTCCCTGATCCTCAGATTGAGAAAAACTTATAAACATGACTTTCATAATCTCCCCGAAGGCTGAGAAATACTGTCCAATGAGAAGGACAAGAAGAACTCCCCGATCAAAAAAGGCAAATACTATCCAATAATAAAGACTAAATGGAATGCACGATCATAACACTCAGAAATACTCTCCAGTCATAGGACGTGAAGGACTCCCTGATCATAAGGCTAAGAAATGCTCTCCAAGTGTAAGGGCGTGGTGAACTCCTCAATCATAAGGCTGAGAAAGTATCTCCGGGCATAACGGCATGAAGATTCTCAGATCATAAGGCGGAGAAAGTATCTCCGAGCATAACGATATCCCCGGTCATAAAGCTGAGAAAATCATCAGAACGAAACAGACTGTCCGGTGTGAACAGTTCGCCATTTAACATCAGGACGCAGATTAATATGTCTATTCATCTAGTTGATTTGTTGCTTTTATGCCGTGTTCAAAAATATTTCACTTATACGACGGCGGCCAGCATAATGATTTGGGAGAGTGAACCAAGTAGGTTCCGGGGGGAACTGATTAATGTCATAACACACGAGAAAAAGGAAAAACTGAACCTCTTTTTCATTTATTAACTATCAAATAGGAAACATATGATTATATTTACATGCGTATATCCATCTTAACAGAATAGACATCGGTTATGAAAATAAGTCTGTAATGATCAGTTTGTAACAGATATCAACGTATCAACTACCACATCTTTGTATTAAGCTGTCTGATACACATGACATTTAGACAACATTAGAAACGATGTCAGTTGTAAACGTTCCCTCCCACCATAATGCTGACCACCGCCGTACATGTGAAATATTCTTGAGTACGGCGTAAAACACCAATCAAATAAAACAAATAAAGCTATCATATCGTATCAAACATCTAGTACAGCGTCTAAGTTGCTTTCGCATTTGAAATCTCGACAGAATTAATATCGGTTATGAAACATCTGTAAATCGGTTTGTACTATACGTGAACATATCAATTGTCATATCTCAGTATCAAACATCAAGTATAGAGTATAAGTTGTCTACATACTTGACATCTCGAGGGAACTGATTTTGGTTACAAAACATCTGCAAGATCAGTTTATGCTATACATCAACATATCCACTATCACATGTACATATCAAGCATCATATAGAACGTCTACATTATCTGCATAACTTATATCAGTTGCAAAACATTAGAGCTATCTATATTAGTTCTACCAGCTAAGTTATTAGTTCTACCAGCCTCTTTAATACGCCAGTACATTTTAAGATTGGTTTGCAATGATAAGGTGTCCCCAGTCTATTTAATACGCCAGTATATTTCAGGACCCGTTGGCAATGTTAAGGCGTTACTACTCTTCAATACACCAGTATATTTTAAGATTGTTTGGCAATGTTAAGACGTTACAAGTCGATTTAATACGGCTGTACATTTTGATTGGTTGCTAATGTCAAGGCGCTAGTAACAGTATCTAACATTTAAGGATCGCTAAAGGTTCTCTGAAGGTTACCAGTGTGCTGCGCCAGTGCTTATTTAGGATTGATTAGGGCATTGATTACCAGCCTCAAGTGTGAGTACTTGGGTTAAAAGAGTGTATCGAGTACAAATACCTTGGGATTGTGTGACAAGGTATGAGGCTAGTAAAAGGTTCGTACCTCAGTATACTTTTGAAACTGGGTGCATGGTAAAGCCATCACGCTGTGCGAGCAGGTACTTGTCAGTTGCATACCCCAGAACAGTTTGGATTCGGGTGACGAGTTTATCACGCTAGCCATAGACTGTGTTGTACTCGTATGGTAGTACAGTTTTGAGATTGTGCGGGCAAACTTTTCGTGCTATACCACCAGATAAATTATCGGAATCATACCCCAGTATACACATGCAGTTTTTGGCTGTGGGTGGTAAATTTATCACGCTAGCACATGGTGGCAGGTTCGTAGTCGAGTATGTACACTCTTGCTATTAAGGGACAAAGGGATCAAAGTAAACTGGCAGTATCATACTTGGGGGTTCTTGGGTCAAGTTTATCACGCCAGAATAAGGTGACAGACTCGTACTAGAGTATGTACACTTTTATATTAGGTTTGGGTTCTGGATGGCAAGGTTTTATTACTGCTACCACATAAGGTAATAGGTTCGCACTAGAGTACATTTTTATAGAGTACACTTTTGATATTAGGTGGCAAATCATGCTATAGGTCTATAGCAACTTTGCAACATCAAAATGTAGTAAAATTTTGTATTGGCAGTTCAAACACGAGTAACTCTACAATCTGAAAGTTTGTGGTGTCAACAGTTGTCACGTTCTCGTTTGGTCATTACAGCATCTCAATGATTTCGTATGCTAGACTTGATATTACTGAACCTTTCCGTATTCGGAGAATTCGAAGATTTGCAATTGTTCGGCTCAGGAGTTTTGCATCCAAAGATTTGTCTGTAAGCTTCTTTGAAGTAACGATTGTTAAGGGTGTAAATAATCCAATCACTGCTGGAGTTGATGAGCGCCATGCAAACAGTGATCACATAGGCCAACCTGGGAGCTCTGTCATGTCCATCGATTAGGCCGATAAAGAGAAAAGGTCCCCAACACACCGTGTAGACAAGGAAGATGGTGAAGACGGCCTTAAGGAGGCTGCTGGACTCGGACGAAGGACGGGACAAGCGCTGGGAACTCTTGGCAACAAGGCGAAAGAGTTTCCAGTAAGCGAGTCCAACGATGGCGTTCTGACAGAGACACAGTGTGTACAGCCCAATATTGAAATGGTAGCTGCTGTCCCTATCGTATAGACAAAGCAGTAGTTTGGGGTCAAAGTATAGGGCACACCTGCGAATATGTAATAGAAGTTGGGGAGAAAACCTATCACCCAGATTGCGACGCACATTCCAGCTGCTCTCCTGCGTGTGTAGATGCTATTGTAAAAACCGCTGAGGCATACCTGCACGTAACGGTTGATTGCAATGGCCACGATGTTGATGATGGAGGAAACGCACAAGGTAACTGTGATCATGGCCGTCACTATACACAACGTTTGGTGGTGGTTGTAAAAATCACCGCCAGCAAATATACCTGAAAGCAGAAACAGGTAAATTGAAAGACCTGGGAACCCTATAGTTACATGTTACCGACCGCATTGTGACATGCTGACAATCCCACACATGTTATCAACCACATGCTGATGCACTGACAATCGAACATTTACACATTGTTATTGTTCAGTAAACAACTATGTGATGACCATCACACACTTACATGTTGACACTCTTTAAAACATAATATGAATATGATGACAATCTCATACTGACATGCTGACAATCACAGACTTCCAAGTAGACGAGTATGCTCCATGCTGTGCAATCTCCGAGAAATAACAAACGGGATGCGCACTGCACCTTCATTCTTTTGTCAACATATGTATTAAAATGTCATGATTTATTTTAAAAGTTCCATGAATAGACGATGAACATAAATTGTATACATCGCATACTTACAAAAAAACAATCGCACATTTTCATGTTGACAGCCGCATGCTGACATGCTGACAATCGAACACATACATGCTGACAACCGCATGCTGACAACAGCACACTTACATATCGACAACAGCATGCTGACACGCTGACAATCGCACACTTACATGTTGACAACCGCGTCCTGAGATGCTGACAATCGCACACTTACATGCTGCCAAATTGCATGCTGACATGCTGACAATCGCACAATTACATGTTGACAACCGCATGCTGACGTGCTGGCAATCCAACACTTATTTACACTGTTTATACGGTTTTTGACTCTGATTATTTACCCACCTGTTAGTGCCATGGGTTTGACAATACAACACATCACCAGATCTATCAGCGTCAAGTTGATAATGAACATGTTTCCAACTGTTCGCAGTCTCTGTAGAACAAGGAAATATTAAAACACTAACTCTATGGCCAAAAGTGGTGACTTAGGGACAGTAGCAGGGTGAGCGGTTTAATGGGCTTTCCCTGATGACGGCGAGTTCTTGACTATTTTCGATCCCCTCTCCTCTCATACCCCTCTCCCCAACCCCTCCGCTTTACCTATGGCTTCAACAGGTGTGCAAGGGTGTTTCCTTCATCCATATACACACATGCTCACCTTCACATTATAAATGAAATGAAACACCAGTGAAATGAATGTGATAAATATGTATGTATTTATGCGCGTGTTTATACTTTGTAACAATTTGGAGTAATATGACTACGAGGAGTCATTCGGTGTGTCTTCTTGTTGCAGGGCGAGTACATGCCACCAAAGTCCTTCTGCCACTGAATCATCTTGGCAAAGACAACAGACTGACACACTACAAGGTCACATTACATTGACTCCGGGCAAACAAGTCCTGCTTCTTTGCTGTCATTACTGAGTGCCAAGCGAGGCAGCAACAACTACCATTTTAAAAGTTTTTAGTATAATCCTATCCGAGCTTGATTCCATGCATACAAATCTCCCGACTTGGACGCTGTAACCTTTAGATCCCCGAAGCGGTCAATTTATTACAAAACCCGCAAATGGTTAATAGATTTGGTGTGCACCACGCTTGTAGTATAGCCATCTTTTTTTACCAGATTTTCACCAACAAACTCAAACGTTGACGTGTTAGTGAAACATTCGAGTTCGAACACCCAATATGTTATTAATTTTGCGCGCATTTTACCTAGACAATTAGTCACCTGTCTTATTTCAGAATGACTAATGATCACCTCATAATTGAGATAAAAGTGTGAAAGAAGATACAACTAAATCATAAATGGTTAGAATTCTTGGGAATTGCCATTTTATAAAATAGTTAAACGAAATACTATGGTGGTGAGTGGTACTTTTGTTTCTAAATACGCTTTAAAACGAGAAACAATTAAATAAATTATTTTAGACAGAAAAACACTTTGGAATAAATAACCCGTACCTGACTGATTAGAACTGCTACTAAAATTAGGATGTTTCCCAAAATCCCGATGGTGCATGTGGTCAGGATAATTGCCGCTAACGGTACAATGAGCTGTGGCTCCATCCTGGCCGTTACCACATCCTTTGCGGAAATGTTCTGGAACAACATCTTTTCTGGTTAAGCTAAAGCCTGAGGGGTATTCTGTGTAAAACAAGAAGGAAAAAACACGCATGAATATTATTAATTTTAACAGAAAGTTGTCTGAGTGATGCTAGAATGTATCCTGTTGTTATAACACAATATTCTGTCATGTTCAACACAATATCCTATTAGCCTAATAGAATCTTCATGTCGAATTAATAGAATACGTGTGTTATATTTAACAGAATAACCTGCTGCAACAGACAACAGACTTTATGAGAAAATGAAAGGAATATTTTTTGAGTGAAAGGGGATTGATACTGTGGGGGATACGCTGTAAAATAGGAAGGGAATGACACCCACAAATATTATTCTATAGACAGATATACAAGGTTTGATAAAAACGGGACTGAATGTGTAGTTTAACATTTAATTGCTAATAGTTATTTATTTGATTGGTGTTTTACGCTGTACTCAAGAATATTTCAGTTATACGACGGCTTAAAGTCTGCTTAGGCAAAGGCGAAAATAATACACGAAATCATGTGAATGTCACTGATTTCGTTTAAAAATCTCAATTGTGTCTCACTTCTTTATGATTTTGGTTCTTACTTTCTTTTTTAAGCCCTTCAAATTCACAAAAGGACCGGACTAAAAAGCAACGATTCTGTCCGATTCCTCAAAATGACTTCACTATCATACACTTACAGCACAGAGAGTAAAACCAGAGCACCGGTGCCAGTGTGATATAGTCGGCACTAGATTAATAAGAATTCTAGGACATGGCAGCGACGTGTGTAGCTGTTGCGGATAAGAGGCTATTTTGAAGGAGATAATTTCAATTTGGATAAAATGCTTTTTAATAAAACTTTTTATGGTCTAGTCCAGGTATTTTTTTTAATCAAATCTTGTACATATTTTCCGTGTGTTTTTGCGGTAGAGACAATACCACATCTATACGACATATATTGCAAAAACTGTAATGCATCGAAGGTGAACTTAAAAATCCGAAAAAGTTTGAAAGGCGCTATTTAAACACACTTTGTTATAAAATAACCCAGTAGATAGCTTAACATTGTACGGCAACGTATTTTATAACTTTGAAAGTAGCTGGTAATTCATAGGATATGAAAAGTTGGTTACACAAATCTCGGGATGACGGAGAGACGGGCAAGGCAACATGACAGATCCCGCTGTTTCTGGTGGACAGATTAACCATATCACGTAAAACGGGAACTCGACTGAATTTCAAATCAGCCACACCTTTATTATAATTTGGAACAATTTGGAAGAAACAAGGAAACATGGATATAACATGAGGTAGGTGGCATCACTTCTGTTGATACACTTTTAAAACGCAAATATTTAAATGTCAGTATTTTTCAAGTTTAATGGTGTTAATTGTCAGTTCTAACACCTTAAAATGTTTCGTTGCTTAATGCGTGTTTGCAAGCTGTAAAAAAATGTCAAACTACAAGATTTTTACAAATCATAATGGTAAACACAACACTTAAAAGTTAGTTACAGGGAAATTTATAAAAAAATTAATTTATGAAGCTTTGTGAAAGTGTCCTGTGAAGCAAACTAAACCGTTTCATACAAACTAAACCATATAAGACAAATATTAGACAAACTAAACCATATCAGACAAACTAAACCATATCAGACAAACTAAACCATATCAGACAAACTGAACCATATGAGACAAACTAAACCATATCAGACAAACTAAACCATTTCACACAAACTGAGTCATATTATACAGACGAAATAAAACCTTATCAGACAAACTAAATCCCATCACACAAACTAAACCGTATCACACAAACTTACACACATTAAACCAAACTACATCAGACGATCTAAACCACGTCTGATATGGTTTATCAGACAAACCATATGTCTGATATGGTTTATCAGACAAACTAAATCACATCACACAAACTAAACCGTATCACACAAACTTACACACATTAAACCAAACTACATCAGACGATCTAAACCACATGTCTGATATGGTTTATCAGACAAACCATATGTCTGATATGGTTTGTCAGACAAACTAAATCACATCACACAAACTAAACCGTATCACACAAACTGACACACATTAAACCAAACCACATCAGACGATCTAAGCCACGTCAAACTCAATCATATCATACAATGTAAACCATGTCAGACAAAGTGAGCCGTACGAGACAAAATGAAAAATGTCACAAACTTTACCGTATCAATCAAACTGAACCTTAAACAATCAGACAAGCTTTGCTCCTCAAGACACACTTTTTCGTCCAACGCAGAATAAATCCACGGTCAAAATTTAACTGAATAAATTTTGACTGAAATCGGCCAAAAGCAGGGTGACACCTTTACATCATAATCGAACGCACTTAAAGAGTTGTATTGTTCCCCGATGGTATCAATAATAAAACCCTGACGGCATGAGCAGCGATGATATTTTCATTCTAACTGGCCGGAAATGATGTAAAATGTAAATTATGGCGTACGTCCCGATGTCCAATCAGCTTACATAATTGCACCACCACTAGTGTCAGAGACTGATAGATTCCAGTATTCATATCAGGTAATGAAGCACTGGACTGTATAGAATGATGTATTGTTTTAAATTCATTTTAAGCGCTTGTAATTTATAACAGGGAAATGTGAAAATTCACATTTGCATGTCATGTTACTGAACTAATTATTTACTATCTCACTGTATAAAACTGGGCTCTTTTAGCACAGAAGAGTAATAAATAATATACGTAATGAGCACGTGCTCTGCTTGTGCGCAGAGTTTGGGGGTTCCATATTAAGCCATGCCATATAACAACGATGACGTCAGTCAGATGATGGGGAATGGAGTTTCAGGTTACCTATAATTTCTAGTTTCAGTCACTACGCTTTAGACATTTTTTTAAAACATTCACCAAGTTTTTCCTTTTCAAATATTGAAGGTTTTCATTGAACTAAAATGTATAACATATTCGACAACATGCATCCACAACTACATGATTACTATATTTGATTAGTTCACAATAAAAATGTTTGCACTTATAGTACGGCGGTAAGTTTTAGAAGCAGAGGAAACCGCCGTGGCTAGGCTTAACAACCGACTTTTGCATGAAAAGCGACTGACAGCATACCGGAAGGTCCTGCATGTGGCGTGCATATATCTCGCCTTGTAGCATTTGTTAGGTCCTGTTTGTTTTGTGACGATTTCAATCAACGTCGCAAGTTGTTACTGCAAAAACAAGTGTCAATGTCAATCTATCAAACGCCTTCAATTTAAGTTTCTTATATTTTACAGTAAGTGCAATTCTCTGCTGCATGACCGTGTCTAATTCTGCTTTGCCCGGGGCTAGGGGCTGTATATTCATCCTGTTGAATTAGATAGTCACATTGGAGATATGAACAATCGCAATCAAAGAGCAACTGAGATAGATATTTCATTCTCGAAAGCTTATATACCAGCATGGAACACAATACTGATTTCACTCATTCGCCTAGAACATACCATGTGTCTTTCCAACACCACTGAAAACTGCTGACTCCTTTTATTCTCTTCGCAGGATTTCGTCATAATTTCTCACGTTATATACTTTCTTAGCTTTTTGGTGGTTTGTATAGCAAGTCGTTTTTAGAATTGGCCTTGGGATGAGTGACAAGGAGTGTCCACACTGGTTGATGGCTAGTATACGAATGTCTTCAGACGGATACATGACAAAGTTTCGCGCGTTAGACCTACGGATCTTCAACGAACGTTAGACTGTGCAAAGTCGTATGAATGTGAATGTCCATGGTTCAGAAAACTACAACTACAGAAATCGACACTTACACACACCGCTGGGTCTTCCAATTCAACAAGAGATACTATCCAAAAATATAGTATCTTAAGAAACTTAGCATTTTAAGAAACTTTGCGTTTCATGAAATGTTATAGATTTAATACTTATACGTGAGTAAAAAAAAACTTTCGTCTATTTCTCCACCACCAGGCTGATTTCATTTAGTTCCCCTTCGATCGGTGTACCTAACAGAACAAGTACACATATTCATTTGGAGAATGTCCTCCTATTTTTCCAAATTTTGGTGATTATTTTTTGTCATTCACACTAATTACAGGAAATGGAAACAATAAGTTTTTATCCGGTGGAAAAACTAATGGGATATCTATATTTATCTCGTACATGTCAGCAGAACGTTCGCAGTTATGTTTGTTTCTAGAGTGCTTTGTACACATATGTAAAGTGCTAAACAGTAATATGTTTTCGCCGAAATCATGTCTGTTAATCGTTTGCTGATTCCTATAAATGAGTATTTTTACATCGAAAGGTATTCCATGTTTTTCTGGAAGTATCGTTACAAATTAAGATTCGCCCTGGCTCTGTACGGTTTCCACCCACCGTAATGCTGGCCGCCGTCGTATAAGTGAAATATTCTTGAATACGCCGCAAAACACCAACCAAATAAATTAAGATTTGGAAAGTTGTTCTGACATTCATGAGGATCGAAAAGACTGTACAACAACAAGGACAGGAAAGAGTCTTCAATGATATAGATGGGAAAACTATCATAAGGATGAAAAAAGACTCCTCAATCATAACTGTCAAGAGGGCTCTTTTATAATAGGGTTTAAACAGGCTTCCTAATTATAAAGGTAAGAAAGACTCTCCAGTCGTAAGTGTAAAGAGCAATGGTTTTTCAATCATAAGTATAAGAAATTCCCTCCATTCATACGTGTCCAATCATAAGAGAAGACTCTCCAATGACAAGGACAGGAAATGCTCTCCAGTCGTAATGATAAGAAAGATACTCTTACCTTGGAGTATTGGCGTACGTACAGAGATTTGCAATATGGTCTGACGATCATATGCACTGAGGATTATTTTCGATTCGAGAGGGGTGCATGGGATAGAATCTTCACACTCTTACAAAGGATATGAAATGTTCTCCAATACTAATGATCAGAAAGATGCTCAAATCATAACGACTTCCCGATCGTAAGGCTGAAAAATGCTTATAATATAAGGACGTGAAGGAGTCCACGACCATAAGGCAGGCGACAGACACTTCAGCATCGTAAGGACGTGGCTCCCTGATCCTCAGATTGAGAAAAACTTATAAACATGTGAAAGACTTTCATAATCTCCCCGAAGGCTGAGAAATACTGTCCAATCAGAAGGACAAGAAGAACTCCCCGATCAAAAAGGCCGAGAAATACTCTCCAATAATAAAGACTAAGTGGAATGCACGATCATAACACTCAGAAATACTCTCCAGTCATAGGACGTGAAGGACTCCCTGATCACAAGGCTAAGAAATGCTCTCCAAGAGTAAGGGCGTGGTGAACTCCTCAATCATAAGGCTGAGAAAGTATCTCCGGGCATAACAGCATGAAGATTCTCAGATCATAAGGCTGAGAAAGTATCTCCGAGCATAACGATATCCCCGGTCATAAAGCTGAGAAAATCATCAGAACGAAACAGACTCTCCGGTGTGAACAGTTCGCCATTTAACATCAGGACGCAGATTAATATATCTATTCATCTAGTTGATTGTTGCTTTTATGCCGTGTTCAAGAATATTTCACGTATACGACGGCGGCCAGCATAATGATTTGGGAGAGTGAACCAGGTAGGTTCCGGTGGAACTGATTAATGTCATAACACACGAGAAAAAAGAAAAACTGAACCTCTTTTTCATTTATTAACTATCAAATAGGAAACATATCATATATTTACATGCCGTATATCCATATTAACAGAATAGACATCGGTTATGAAAATAAGTCTGTAATGATCAGTTTGTAACAGATATCAACGTATCAACTACCACATCTTTGTATTAAGCTGTCTGTACACATGACATTTAGACAACATTAGAAACGATGTCAGTTGTAAACGTATGCAGATCAGTTGTGCTATAAATCAACATGTCAGCTATCATATCCGGCTGTAAGTGTGAAGGTCTGGCAGCAGCCTGCGGATGATCGTGGGTTTTCCCCGGGCTCTGCCCGGTTCCCTCCCACCATAATGCTGACCACCGCCGTACATGTGGAATATTCTTGAGTACGGCGTAAAACACCAATCAAATAAAACAAATAAAGCTATCATATCGTATCAAGCATCTAGTACAGTGTCTAAGTTGCTTTCGCATTTGAAATCTCGACAGAATTAATATCGGTTATAAAACATCGGTAAATCGGTTTGTACTATACGTGAACATATCAATTGTCATTGTCTCAGTATTAAACATCAAGTATAGAGTATAAGTTGTCTACATACTTGACATCTCGAGGGAGCTGATATTGGTTACAAAACATCTGCGAGATTAGTTTATGCTATACATCAACATATCCACTATCACATGTACATATCAAGCATCATATAGAACGTCTACATTATCTGCATAACTTATATCAGTTGCAACACATTAGTGCTATCTATATTAGTTCTACCAGCTAAGTTATTAGTTCTACCAGCCTCTTTAATACGCCAGTACATTTTAAGATTGGTTTGCAATGATAAGGTGTCCCCAGTCTATTTAATACGCCAGTACATTTCAGGACCCGTTGGCAATGTTAAGGCGTTACTACTCTTCCATACACCAGTATATTTTAAGACTGTTTGGCAATGTTAAGACGTTACAAGTCGATTTAATACGGCTGTACATTTTGATTGGTTGCTAATGTCAAGGCGCTAGTAACAGTATCTTACATTTAAGGATCGCTAAAGGTTCTCTGAAGGTTACCAGTGTGCTGCGCCAGTGCTTATTTAGGATTGATTAGGGCATTGATTACCAGCCTCAAGTGTGAGTACTTGGGTTAAAAGAGTGTATCGAGTACAAATACCTTGGGATTGTGTGACAAGGTATGAGGCTAGTAAAAGGGTGCATGGTAAAGCCATCACGCTGTGAGAGCAGGTACTTGTCATTTGCATACCCCAGAACAGTTTGGATTCGGGTGACGAGTTTATCACGCTAGCCATAGACTGTGTTGTACTCGTATGGTAGTACAGTTTTGGGATTGTGCGGGCAAACTTTTCGTGCTATAGCACCAGATAAATTATCGGAATCATACCCCAGTATACACATGCAGTTTTTGGCTGTGGGTGGTAAATTTATCACGCTAGCACATGGTGGCAGGTTCGTAGTCGAGTATGTACACTCTTGCTATTAAGGGACAAAGGGATCAAAGTAAACTGGCAGTATCATACTTGGGGGTTCTGGGCGCCAAGTTTATCACGCCAGAATAAGGTGACAGACTCGTACTAGAGCATGTAGACTTTTATATTAGGTTTGGGTTCTGGTTGGCAAGGTTTTATTACTGCTACCACATAAGGTAATAGGTTCGTACTAGAGAATATTTTTATAGAGTACACTTTTGATATTAGGTGGCAAATCATGCTATAGGTCTATAGCAACTTTGCAACATCAAAATGTAGTAAAATTTTGTATTGGCAGTTCAAACAGGAGTAACTCTACAATCTGAAAGTTCGTGGTGTCAACAGTTGTCACGTCCTCGTTTGGTCATTACAGCATCTCAATGATTTCGTATGCTAGACTTGATATTACTGAACATTTCCGTATTCGGAGAATTCGAAGATTTGCAATTGTTCGGCTCAGGAGCTTTGCATCCAAAGATTTGTCTGTAAGCTTCTTTGAAGTAACGATTGTTAAGGGTGTAAATAATCCAATCACTGCTGGAGTTGATGAGCGCCATGCAAACAGTGATCACATAGGCGAACCTGGGAGCTCTGTCATGTCCATCGATTAGGCCGATAAAGAGAAAAGGTCCCCAACACACCGTGTAGACAAGGAAGATGGTGAAGACGGCCTTAAGGAGGCTGCTGGACTCGGACGAAGTACGGGACAAGCGCTGGGAACTCTTGGCAACAAGGCGAAAGAGTTTCCAGTAAGCGAGTCCAACGATAGCGTTCTGACAGAGACACAGTGTGTACAGCCCAATGTTGAAATGGTAGCTGCTGTCCCTATCGTATAGACAAAGCAGTAGTTTGGGGTCAAAGTGATAGGGCACACCTGCGAATATGTAATAGAAGTTGGGGAGAAAACCTATCACCCAGATTGCGACGCACATTCCAGCTGCTCTCCTGCGTGTGTAGATGCTATTGTAAGAACCCCTGAGGCATACCTGCACGTAACGGTTGATTGCAATGGCCACGATGTTGATGATGGAGGAAACGCACAAGGTAACTGTGATCATGGCCGTCACTATACACAACGTTTGGTGGTTGTTGTAAAA
Source organism: Liolophura sinensis (assembly GCF_032854445.1). NCBI lineage: Eukaryota > Metazoa > Mollusca > Polyplacophora > Chitonida > Chitonidae > Liolophura > Liolophura sinensis. The sequence goes on along the minus strand of NC_088302.1, from coordinate 41,764,292 downwards.
ATCACCGCCAGCAAATATACCTGAAAGCAGACACAGGTAAATTGAAAGACCTGGGAACCCAATAGTTACATGTTACCGACCGCATTGTGACATGCTGACAATCGCACACTTACATGTTATCAACCACATGCTGATGCACTGACAATCGAACCCTTACAATTTGTAACTGTTCAGTAAACAACTATGTGATGACCATCGCACACTTACATGTTGACACTCTTTAAAACATAATATGAATATGATGACAATCTCATACTGACATGCTGACAATCACAGACTTCCAAAAAGACGAGTATGCTCGATGGTGTGCAATCTCCGAGAAATAACAAACGGGATGCGCACTGCACCTTCATTCTTTTGTCAACATATGTATTCAAATGTCATGATTTATTTTAAAAGTTCCATGAATAGACGATGAACATAAATTGTATACATCGCATGCTTACATAAAAACAATCGCACATTTTCATGTTGACAGCCGCATGCTGACATGATGACAATCGCACACATACATGCTGACAACCGCATGCTGACAACAGCACACTTACATATTGACAACAGCATGCTGACACGCTGACAATCGCACACTTACATGTTGACAACTGCGTCCTGAGATGCTGACAATCGCACACTTACATGCTGCCAAATTGCATGCTGACATGCTGACAATCGCACACTTACATGTTGACAACCGCGTCCTGAGATGCTGACAATCGCACACTTACATGCTGCCAAATTGCATGCTGACATGCTGACAATAGCACACTCACATGTTGACAACCGCATGCTGACGTCCTGGCAATCCAACACTTACATATTTACACTATTTATACGGTTCTCGACTGATTATTTACCCACCTGTTAGTGCCATGGGTTTGACAATACAACACATCACCAGATCTATCAGCGTCAAGTTGATAATGAACATGTTTCCAACTGTTCGCAGTCTCTGTAGAACAAGGAGATATTAAAAACACTAACTCTATGGCCAAATGTGGTGACTTAGGGACAGTAGCAGGGTGAGCGGTTTAATGGGCTTTCCCTGATGACGGCGAGTTCTTGACTATTTTCGATCCCCTCTCCTCTCATACCCCTCTCCCCAACCCCTCCGCTTTACCTATAGCTTCAACAGGTGTGCAAGGGGGTTTCCTTCATCCATATACACACATGCTCACCTTCACATTATAAATGAAATTAAACACCAGTGAAATGAATGTGATAAATATGTATGTATTTATGCGCGTGTTTATACTTTGTAACAATTTGGAGTAATATGACTACGAGGAGTCATTCGGTGTGTCTTCTTGTTGCAGGGCGAGTATATGACGCCAAAGTCCTTCTGCCACTGAATCATCTTGGCAAAGACAACAGACTGACACACTACAAGGTCACATTACATTGACTCCGGGCAAACAAGTCCTGCTTCTTTGCTGTTATTTCTGAGCGCCAAGCGATGCAGCAACAACTACCATTATTAAAGTTTTTGGTATAATCCTATCCGAGCTTGATTCCACGCATACAAATCTCCCGACTTGGACGCTGTAACCTTTACATCCCCGAAGCGGTCAATTTATTACAAAACCCGCAAATGGTTAATAGATTTGGTGTGCACCAGGCTTGTAGTATAGCCATCTTTTTTTTACCAGATTTTCACCAACAAACTCAATCGTTGACGTGTTAGTGAAACATTCGAGTTCGAACACCCAATATGTTATTAATTTTGCGCGCATTTTACCTAGACAATAGTCACCTGTCTTATTTCAGAATGACTAATGATCATCTCATAATTGAGATAAAAGTGTGAAAGAAGATACAACTAAATCTTAAATGGTTAGAATTCTTGGGAATTACCATTTTATAAAATAGTTAAACGAAATACTATGGTGGTGAGTGGTACTTTTGTTTCTAAATACGCTTTAAAACGAGAAACAATTAAATAAATTATTTTAGACAGAAAAACTCTTTGGAATAAATAACCCGTACCTGACTGATTAGAACTGCTACTAAAATTAGGATGTTTCCCAAAATCCCGATGGTGCATGTGGTCAGGATAATTGCCGCTAACGGTACAATGAGCTGTGGCTCCATCCTGGCCGTTACCACATCCTTTGCGGAAATGTTCTGGAACAACATCTTTTCTGGTTAAGCTAAAGTCTGAGGGGTATTCTGTGTAAAGCAAGAAGGATAAAACACGCATGAATATTATTATTTTAACAGACAGTTGTCTGAGTGATGCTAGAATGTATTCTGTTGTTATAACATAATATTCTGTCATGTTCAACACAATATCCTATTAGTCTAATAGAACCTTTATGTTGAATTAATAGAATACGTGTGTTATATTTAACAGAATAACCTGCTGCAACAAACAACAGACTTTATGAGAAAATGAAAGGAATGTTTTTTGAGTGAAAGGGGATTGATACTGTGGGGGATACGCTGTAAAATAGGAAGGGAATGACACCCACAAATATTATTCTATAGACAGATATACAAGGTTTGATAAAAACGGGACTGAATGTGTAGTTTAATATTTAATTGCTGTATAGTTATTTATTTGATTGGTGTTTTACGCTGTACTCAAGAATATTTCAGTTATACGACGGCTTAAAGTCTGCTTAGGCAAAGGCGAAAATAATACACGAAATCATGTGAATGTCACTGATTTCGTTTAAAAATCTCAATTGTGTCTCACTTCTTTATGATTTTGGTTCTTACTTTCTTTTTAAGCCCTTCAAATTCACAAAAGGATCGGACTAAAAAGCAACGATTCTGTCCGATTCCTCAAAATGACTTCACTATCATACACTTACAGCACACAGAGTAAAACCAGAGCACCGGTGCCAGTGTGGTATAGTCGGCACTAGATTAATAAGATTTCTAGGACATGGCAGCGACGTGTGTAGCTGTTGCGGATAAGAAGCTATTTGAAAGGAGATAATTTCAATTTGGATAAAATGCTTTTTAATAAAACTTTTTATGGTCTAGTCCAGGTGTTTTTTTAAATCAAATCTTGTACATCATATTTCCCCGTGTGTTTTTGCGGTAGAGGCCGATAAAAACCGATATTTGAAGCCATGAGGTCAAGTTATGTGGCTGAAACATTGCAGATTTATTACACGACAGGTAATTATATATATATATCTGACGGTACCAAAGGAATTAAGCCCGACTGCATGCATGTTCATTTAGTCTAATTTGCAGCTCTGAAGATAAATACCACATCTATACGACATATATTGCAAAAACTGTAATGCATCGAAGGTGAACTTAAAAATCCGAAAAAGTTTGAAAGGCGCTATTTAAATACACTTTGTTATAAAATAACCCAGTAGATAGCTTAACATTATACGGCAACGTATTTTATAACTTTGAAAGTAGCTGGTAATTCATAGGATATGGAAAAGTTGGTTACACAAATCTCGGGATGACGGAGAGACGGGCAAAGCAACATGACAGATCCCGCTGTTTCTGGTGGACAGATTAACCATATCACGCAAAACGGGAACTCGACTGAATTTCAAATCAGCCACACCATTATTATAATTTGGAACAATTTGGGAGAAACACCGAAGCATGGATATAACATGAGGTAGGTGGCATCACTTCTGTTGATACACTTTTAAAACGCAAATATTTAAACGTCAGTATTTTTCAAGTTTAATGCTGTTAATTGTCAGTTCTAACACCTTGAAATGTTTCGTTGCTTAATGCGTGTTTGCAAGCTGTAAAATAATGTCAAACTACAAGATTTTTACAAATCATAATGGTAAACACAACACTTAAAAGTTAGTTACAGGGAAATTTATAAAAAAATTAATTATGAAGCTTTATGAAAGTGTCCTGTGAAGCAAACTAAACGTTTCATACAAACTAAACCATTTAAGACAAATATCAGACAAACTAAACCATATCAGACAAACTAAACCATATCAGACAAACTGAACCACATGAGACAAACTAAACCATATCAGACAAACTAAACCATATCAGACATACTAAACCATATCAGACAAACTAAACCATATCAGACAAACTGAACCACATGAGACAAACTAAACCATATCAGACAAACTAAACCATATCAGACAAACTAAACCATATCAGACAAACTAAACCATATCAGACAAACTGAACCACATGAGACAAACTAAACCATATCAGACAAACTAAACCATTTCACACAAACTGAGTCATATTATACAGACGAAATAAAACCTTATCAGACAAACTAAATCCCATCACACAAACTAAACCGTATCAACACAAACTTACACACATTAAACCAAAAGTCTGATATGGTTTATCAGACAAACCATATGTCTGATATGGTTTGTCAGACAAACTAAATCACATCACACAAACTAAACCGTATCACACAAACTTACACACATTAAACCAAACTACATCAGACGATCTAAACCACGTCTGATATGGTTTATCAGACAAACCATATGTCTGATATGGCTTATCAGACAAACTAAATCACATCACACAAACTAAACCGTATCACACAAACTGACACACATTAAACCAAACCACATCAGACGATCTAAGCCACGTCAAACTCAATCATATCATACAATGTAAACCATGTCAGACAAAGTGAGCCGTACGAGACAAAATGAAAAATGTCACAAACTTTACCGTATCAATCAAACTGAACCTTAAACAATCAGACAAGCTTTGCTCCTCAAGACACACTTTTTCGTCCAACGCAGAATAAATCCACGGTCAAAATTTAACTGAATAAATTTTGACTGAAATCGGCCAAAAGGGTGACACCTTTACATCATAATCGAACGCACTTAAAGAGTTGTATTGTTCCCCGATGGTATCAATAATAAAACCCTGGCGGCATGAGCAGCGATGATATTTTCATTCTAACTGGCCGGAAATGATGTAAAATGTAAATTATGGCGTACGTCCTGATGTCCAATCAGCTTACATAATTGCACCACCACTAGTGTCAGAGACTGATAGATTCCAGTATTCCTATCAGGTAATGAAGCACTGGACTGTATAGAATGATGTATTGTTTTAAATTCATTTAAGCGCTTGTAATTTATAACAGGGAAATGTGAAAATTCACATTTGCATGTCATGTTACTGAACTAATTATTTACTATCTCACTGTATAAAACTGGGCTCTGTTGGCACAGAAGAGTAATAAATAATGTACGTAATGAGCACGTGCTCTGCTTGTGCGCAGAGTTTGGGGGTTCCATATTAAGCCATGCCATATAACAACGATGACGTCAGTCAGATGATGGGGAATGGAGTTTCAGGTTACCTATAATTTCTAGTTTCAGTCACTACGCTTTAGGACATTTTTTTAAAACATTCACCAAGTTTTTCCTTTTCAAATATTGAAGGTTTTATTGAACTAAAATGTATAACATATTCGACAACATGCATCCACAACTACTTGATTACTATATTTGATTAGTTCACAATAAAAATGTTTGCACTTATAGTACGGCGGTAAGTTTTAGAAGCAGAGGAAACCGCCGTGGCTAGGCTTAACAACCGACTTTTGCATGAAAAGTGACAGACCGCATATCGGAACCGACTTTTGCATGAAAAGTGACAGACCGCATATCGGAAGGTCCTGCACATGGCGTGCACATATCTCGCCTTGTAGCATTTGTTAGATCTTGTTTGTTTTGTGACGATTTCAATCAACGTCGCAAGTTGTTACTGGAAAAACAAACGTTTTTAGAATTGGCCTTGGGATGAGTGACAAGGAGTGTCCACTCTGGTTGACGGCTAGTATACGAATGTCTTCCGACGGATACATGACAAAGTTTCGCGCGTTAGACCTTCGGATTTGAAGACAATCTTCAACGAACGTTAGACTGTGCAAAGTCGTATGAATGTGAATGTCCACGGTTCAGAAAACTACAACTACAGAAAACCACACTTACACACACCGCTGGGTCTTCCAATTCAACAAGAGATACTATCCAAAAATATACTGTTTCGGGCCGCAGGTTCTTTCTAAGATAGAACGTTGCCCGTAAGCCTTTCGGTCAGTACATGCACATGAAAAACTCATTTTCCTCCCACGTCAGTAATTATATCACGTCCTATTAACATTTATCTACCAAGTTCAGGTGACATTCGTTCATAAGCGGCTTCGATCAAATGTGTTGAAAGTGCTTGCGGTTGAATGGTGACAATAGGTGGTCAGTCACGCTCGTGTGGTCGCTTGCGCATATAAACGTGAAGACCACTTTTCTAGGGTGTGCATATATGTACGTCACATGTAGGAAAGTTCTTCAATAATTGGTCAAAGGTCGGTGGGGTACCCCGGGCGGTCCAGTTTTTTCCACTCTTGGACTGACCGTCAGTGTATACGTGAAAAAATCTTGAGTATGGCGTTAAACAAAGGTCAATCTTCAAAAATTTAAATACTGAAAATTCAGGTGAACACCACATACACTGCCTGCAAAGCTCGAATTTCAGCAATACTTGCACCTCGAAATGTGAGATTTTTGCCACTTGAACTTCGCATGGTCATATCCAGCCACATGAGATACCCGGAGATTTTTGGCTAAAAATCCATATTCGCCACCGGTAATTACGCATTTTCTTTGTTTTTACCAAGAATAGCTCAAATTATTGCCTTTGCTAAAGTGTAACTTGCTATTAATATAATCAAAGCACAATGAAACATTTCCTATAAAGAGGAAAGTTTTGAATAATAGTTTTACATTTTCATTTTTAATAGCATTACATCGCCTTATTACATACACTTATGTTACAAGTGATTACCCACACGAATTGTAATGTTGTTTCTACATGATATGCTGAATAACATGATATGCGTATCGTACATTTTATTCACTCCAATTATGAACACAGAGGGCTTAACATAAGTTCTAACTCTTAATGCCAGTTCTTACATGTTGGCTCACTCTAAACATGTTAAACCATAAGTTCAAAACACCATGTTACTATCTCTGAAACACAAATTCAAAGAGCACTTCGTGCCCATGTTCAGAACGAAGAAACAGTTGTTCACATGAATACATGAAAATGTAACTAAATAACCTTCACTTTGATTTTAACCTGGCTTTACGGTAGCCTACATGCCCATCTGTCTGATAATGATACTTATGTCATGTTATACTCAGGATTCACCTAATTCGTTTATTTGACTGACGTTTCATGCTACGCTGGAGTCTACGGTGTCTGGAGTACAGGTAAACTATCACCCCTTGACAATTACCTGACCAAGCTCCTGAATCAATGCTTCAGCTAAAGCTACTAGAGCTAGATTTGAACCTGTGACCTCATTGTTCAGAGGACAATCAGCTGGCTCGGTCACATTCCAGTATAAACCACACAGGGTGTCACAACTTGACATGATCCTTGCTGTCTTAATCAATGTTATACAGTATTTGACATTAAATAGCTTACAAAAGTTAACAGAGAACTCCAGTCAGTGGTGCATTTACATTACACAAGGGCTAGCCAAGGGCTAAATGTTGAGGTCTCTATCATCCCAAATTCATGCTGTCTGCAGAAGGGCTGCTGGATTCAGTACGCAGAGTTCGTGAAGAAAATATACGACAGAATACATCAAGAGCTTCTCTGAAATATAACCATAAATTAAAGTATTAATAATATAATCATGAGTTGGTGATTCCTTTCTCTCCTAAAATACCGCATAATTTTTTGTTCGCAAAGTGGCCACTTATTTCACACAAAATGCAAGCTAGTACAGATTTGATATGTAAATGCATAAATGAGACTATTAATAATAGACTTGACTAATCAAGGAAGTTGGTGCTCGAAAGGACATAATCAGAGGAAGTTACAATACAATAATACAGGACTCAATGCATGACCGGGAGAAATATCAAACTCTGTGTTATCTCGAATTTGCAATATATACAGTGCAGGAAGTTCCCACTCTATACAATCTTGTTAATATACAACACGTGCATACTCATTTCCAAGCAGGATTCATGGAATTTAAACGGTTATAACCGTATTTAGGCATGTACATGATTGGTGTTAATAAAGCTAATAATCCAAAATTGAGAAAATCAAACATGAACAATTTTCTGGTGGCCAAGCAATCTGTGCTGGGACACGTATTGAAATCGTTCGGATTTTCATTATTTTTCTTCCTTTATTTTGAAAACTTTTTCAAAACTTTAAGAGTTGTAAAAAGAAAAGTTTTTATTGGATGTTGTTGAAATTTGGTGATTTTGGAACATGGTTACGAGGTAAATTTGAGTTGTTTCTGATTAACTTTGGTCACGTGAGAGGGCGGCCATCTTAGATTTTGATAACCTTTAAAAATCTCAAGAAACAACGAAAGGGTTCTTTAGAAATCTGATATACTTGTAGCGTGATCCCCCAGTTAGGACAACTTTGAAAAAAACTTAAACATGCATTGAAAACTTTGGCAGCTCGCCACTGGTCGAACTTAGGACGTCATGAAAAAGTGTCTAAGTTCGAGGTTTTCATCAATTCTGGTGTATTTGGCAACGCTGATGTCAAATCTGCTTACTGATTTTGCCTATCTTTGTAACTTTTTGAGATATGGTCAAAAACTTTTTTCAGTCACGTAATTTCAATTGCCTGTAACTCGAGGACTATGAAAGCCACAAATCGGAGACACCAAATTGTAGCCAAAGACATGTAGTTTTTGGTGAATGTCAACGGATTTGAATCTATAGTTTTCTCGCTAGAAATATTTAAATGACACCACTCTACTTCAGAAATAGAAATATAAGCCTGTGCATTTAACACAGGCTTTGGAGGTAACCCGTCCCGTAGGTCGGCTGCCTGTCACTCAAACCGAGAAATGAACAACTCTCCCTCCTCTCCACAGCTATCAACAGACAATTTTCAATGTTTGCACGTAAAGCAAACCCTGTTCGCAATGCATCATGGGTAATTCTCAACAATCCCGATGGCATTTCCCCATTCCGTAAGACGGATCGGAAGATAGAGACCACGTGATCTCCTTAGTATCAAACGGCGTGGGTGAAGAAAACGGTCCTCCCAACGTTAATGCATAGGACAATGCCTCTTTCTGAATTGCTGTCAGCGATCTTGTATCCGTTTGATTTGTATGATTTTCAGCTTTCCAGATAGTATGAGTATTTCTGCAGATCTTTCGTGATGTTATTTTGTACAACTAGGCCTTACTGGTCGCTAGTGAAGTGGCAGTGACCTTTCAAACATTCGGCGGTCATTTTGTTTGGACACGAAAGGGTGTTCACGTGACCTCCAACTCCCGACCCGTCTTACAGAATACCCCGGTGCTATCAGCAATATAAGTTCAAAGCCATGGCGAAATATACGAAAAATGTCTATCCACAGATGTACCTTGAGTCATGACGAACCCAAAACATGCTACCCTTACTAGGCCAGATTTAACCGTTAAAGAAATATCGCGGTTTCCAAATTCTAGTCAGGTCTAGAACTTACATACCCGTAAGGAAGAGACGGGCTTTAGGATGTCGCACAAAAAAGTAACTACGAAACCGTACGCCAGGGCTTTGAAGTGAGGATCTTTTTCAAAGAGAACACACAACACCGCTTATTCCATCTAACTGTTTAGATCAAAATTTCATATCTTCATAGTCTCCTAACATTTCCTGTTATCTATATGCACTCTGTCCTATACCGTTCTCAAAACTGAACTGAGCCCAGGCAAACCAGAGGGGACACTAGAGTGGGGTGATTGAACACCATGTGTCGAGCAACCTGCAATGTACATGCTTAACTAGGCGCGGTGATCGGCAAGGTCTAACTCGATCAAGACGCTGTTGTGGTTTTCACAACTAGACGCATTGTATATGATATCTGGTAGTGAGGGGTTCAAACCCAGCTGATAATTTTCTATTTTTGTCATGCTTTTTTTCCATGTTGCCTGTTTCTGTAAATACTGTTACAATTTGTACATGCAGGCTGAATCTGTTGAATTTTCCACTGTCGATGTACTTCTGCAGTTGAATACAGCCATTCGTCCTTATGTGTGTTAGCATCCCTTAGCAAGCAGATGTTTTCCAAAGCTTAATTTTTCTAATCATGGCAAATTAGTGCGGTGCACCGCATTCATAGTGTTTTCTTATTTGACAATTGGGCTTTGATGCTTGGCTACCAGTATCGCTGTAAGGAACGTAACAGCTTTAATCAAATTTGTTTTTAATTTTTGGGCATGCTGTATTTCACTTAACAGAAACACATTAAGGCCTTAAACTGACACTTTTGCTTGCCAACACTTAATTTTTTTTCCCGATAACTGTTTTTTGCTGATTAGAAATTAATCAAACATTAAAAAGATTTAAACGCTACTTTAGGTGAAATACAGTACTCTATTTGCTATCCTGTTGTTAGAATACCCTTTCATGAGCATTATTTTACTGCATCCCCTACAACCGTCATTGTTGAACTCTATGAGAGTTCTTCACACTTTTTACCTTTTCCCAGCAATAATCTCCTCCAATTCCTGAGACTTACACGCTGCCAGTTTCAGGATGTCATGTGGGATATCAGCCAATCGGGCGACATTTAGCCCATAGCTGCGGGCCGCTTTTCCCCTCACAACCTGGTACAGAAACGTGATGGCGTTATCTGCAGCATAATCTGACTCATCACCTAAATTAAAACACAAACAGAAATCCAGAAACTTTGTGTCACTCAGGGCGTTATCAGCAACACATTCCGACACATCACCTATATTAAAACACAAACAGAAATACAGAAACTTTGTGTCGCTGAGGGCGTTATCAGCAACACATTCCGACACATCACCTAAATTAAAACACAAATAGGAAACCAGAAACTTTGTGTCACTGAGGGCGTTATCAGCAACACATTCCGACACAGCACCTATATTAAAACACAAATAGGAAACCAGAAACTTCGTGTCACTGAGGGCGTTATCAGCAACACATTCCGACACATCACCTAAATTAAAACACAAATAGGAAACCAGAAACTTCGTGTCACTGAGGGCGTTATCAGCAACACATTCCGACACAGCACCTATATTAAGACACAAAAAGAAAACCAGAAACTTCGTGTCACTGAGGGCGTTATCAGCAACACATTCCGACACAGCACCTATATTAAAACACAAATAGGAAACCAGAAACTTCGTGTCACTGAGGGCGTTATCAGCAACACATTCCGACACATCACCTAAATTAAAACACAAACAGAAATCCAGAAACTTCGTGTCACTGGGGGCGTTATCAGCAACACATTCCGACACAGCACCTAAATTAAAACACAAATAGGAAACCAGAAACTTCGTGTCACTGAGGGCGTTATCAGCAACACATTCCGACACATCACCTATATTAAAACACAAATAAGAAACCAGAAACTTCGTGTCACTTAGGGCGTTATCAGCAACACATTCCGACACAGCACCTATAATAAAACACAAACAGAAATCCAGAAACTTCGTGTCACTTAGGGCGTTATCTGCAACACATTCCGACACATCACCTATATTAAAACACAAACAGAAATACAGAAACTTTGTGTCACTGAGGGTGTTATCAGCAACACATTCCGACACAGCACCTATATTAAAACACAAATAGGGAACCAGAAACTTCGTGTCACTGAGGGTGTTATCAGCAACACATTCCGACACATCACCTATATTAAAACACAAACAGAAATACAGAAACTTTGTGTCACTGAGGGCGTTATCAGCAACACATTCCGACACAGCACCTATATTAAAACACAAATAGGGAACCAGAAACTTCGTGTCACTGAGGGCGTTATCAGCAACACATTCCGACACATCACCTATATTAAAACACAAACAGAAATACAGAAACTTTGTGTCGCTGAGGGCGTTATCAGCAACACATTCCGACACAGCACCTATATTAAAACACAAACAGAAATACAGAAACTTCATGTCACTGAGGGCGTTATCAGCAACACATTCCGACACAGCACCTATATTAAAACACAAACAGAAATACAGAAACTTTGTGTCACTGAGGGCGTTATCAGCAACACATTCCGACACATCACCTATATTAAAACACAAACAGAAATACAGAAACTTCGTGTCACTGAGGGCGTTATCAGCAACACATTCCGACACATCACCTATATTAAAACACAAACAGAAATCCAGAAACTTCGTGTCACTGAGGGCGTTATCAGCAACACATTCCGACACAGCACCTATATTAAAACACAAACAGAAATACAGAAACTTTGTGTCACTGAGGGCGTTATCAGCAACACATTCCGACACAGCACCTATAATAAAACACAAACAGAAATCCAGAAACTTCGTGTCACTTAGGGCGTTATCTGCAACACATTCCGACACATCACCTATATTAAAACACAAACAGAAATACAGAAACTTTGTGTCACTGAGGGTGTTATCAGCAACACATTCCGACACAGCACCTATATTAAAACACAAATAGGGAACCAGAAACTTCGTGTCACTGAGGGTGTTATCAGCAACACATTCCGACACATCACCTATATTAAAACACAAACAGAAATACAGAAACTTTGTGTCACTGAGGGCGTTATCAGCAACACATTCCGACACAGCACCTATATTAAAACACAAATAGGGAACCAGAAACTTCGTGTCACTGAGGGCGTTATCAGCAACACATTCCGACACATCACCTATATTAAAACACAAACAGAAATACAGAAACTTTGTGTCGCTGAGGGCGTTATCAGCAACACATTCCGACACAGCACCTATATTAAAACACAAACAGAAATACAGAAACTTCATGTCACTGAGGGCGTTATCAGCAACACATTCCGACACAGCACCTATATTAAAACACAAACAGAAATACAGAAACTTTGTGTCACTGAGGGCGTTATCAGCAACACATTCCGACACATCACCTATATTAAAACACAAACAGAAATACAGAAACTTCGTGTCACTGAGGGCGTTATCAGCAACACATTCCGACACATCACCTATATTAAAACACAAACAGAAATCCAGAAACTTCGTGTCACTGAGGGCGTTATCAGCAACACATTCCGACACAGCACCTATATTAAAACACAAACAGAAATACAGAAACTTTGTGTCACTGAGGGCGTTATCAGCAACACATTCCGACACAGCACCTATATTAAAACACAAACAGAAATACAGAAACTTCATTGTCACTGAGGGCGTTATCAGCAACACATTCCGACACATCACCTATATTAAAACACAAACAGAAATCCAGAAACGTCGTGTCACTGAGGGCGTTATCAGCAACACATTCCGACACATCATCTATATTAAAACACAAAGAGCAATACAGAAACTTCGTGTCACTGAGGGCGTTATCAGCAACACATTCCGACACATCACCTATATTAAAACACAAACAGAAATCCAGAAACTTCGTCTCACTGAGGGCGTTATCAGCAACACATTCCGACACATCACCTATATTAAAACACAAACAGAAATACAGAAACTTTATGTCACTGAGGGCGTTATCAGCAACACATTCCGACACAGCACCTATATTAAAACACAAACAGAAATACAGAAACTTCGTGTCACTGAGGGCGTTATCAGCAACACATTCCGACACATCACCTATATTAAAACACAAACAGAAATACAGAAACTTCGTGTCACTGAGGGCGTTATCAGCAACACATTCCGACACATCACCTATATTAAAACACAAACAGAAATCCAGAAACGTCGTGTCACTGAGGGCGTTATCTGCACCACATTCCGACACATCATCTATATTAAAACACAAAGAGCAATACAGAAACTTCGTGTCACTGAGGGCGTTATCAGCACCACATTCCGACACATCACCTAAATTAAAACACAAACAGAAATACAGAAACTTCGTGTCACTGAGGGCGTTATCAGCAACACATTCCGACACATCACCTATATTAAAACACAAACAGAAATACAGAAACATCGTGTCACTGAGGGCGTTATCAGCAACACATTCCGACACATCACCTATATTAAAACACAAACAGAAATCCAGAAACGTCGTGTCACTGAGGGCGTTATCTGCAACACATTCTGACACATCACCTATATTAAAACACAAACAGAAATACAGAAACTTCGTGTCACTGAGGGCGTTATCTGCAACACATTCCGACACAGCACCTATATTAAAACACAAACAGAAATCCAGAAACTTCGTGTCACTGAGGGCGTTATCTGCAACACATTCTGACACAGCACCTATATTAAAACACAAACAGAAATACAGAAACTTCGTGTCACTGAGGGCGTTATCAGCAACACATTCCGACACAGCACCTATATTAAAACACAAATAGGAAACCAGAAACTTCGTGTCACTGAGGGCGTTATCTGCAACACATTCCGACACAGCACCTATATTAAAACACAAACAGAAATACAGAAACTTTGTGTCACTGAGGGCGCTATCAGCAACACATTCCGACACATCACCTATATTAAAACACAACCAGAAATACAGAAACGTCATGTCACTGAGGGCGTTATCTGCAACACATTCCGACACATTACCTATATTAAAACACAAACAGAAATACAGAAACGTCGTGTCACTGAGGGCGTTATCTGCAACACATTCCGACTTATCACCTGAATTAAAACACAAACAGAAATACAGAAACGTCGTGTCACTGAGGGCGTTATCAGCAACACATTCCGACACATCACCTAAATTAAAACACAAACAGAAATACAGAAACTTCGTGTCACTGAGGGCGTTATCAGCAACACATTCCGACACATCACCTATATTAAAACACAAACAGAAATACAGAAACATCGTGTCACTGAGGGCGTTATCAGCAACACATTCCGACACATCACCTATATTAAAACACAAACAGAAATCTAGAAACGTCGTGTCACTGAGGGCGTTATCTGCAACACATTCTGACACAGCACCTATATTAAAACACAAACAGAAATACAGAAACTTCGTGTCACTGAGGGCGTTATCTGCAACACATTCTGACACAGCACCTATATTAAAACACAAACAGAAATACAGAAACTTCGTGTCACTGAGGGCGTTATCAGCAACACATTCCGACACAGCACCTATATTAAAACACAAATAGGAAACCAGAAACTTCGTGTCACTGAGGGCGTTATCTGCAACACATTCCGACACAGCACCTATATTAAAACACAAACAGAAATACAGAAACTTCGTGTCACTGAGGGCGCTATCAGCAACACATTCCGACACATCACCTATATTAAAACACAACCAGAAATACAGAAACGTCGTGTCACTGAGGGCGTTATCTGCAACACATTCCGACACATTACCTATATTAAAACACAAACAGAAATACAGAAACGTCGTGTCACTGAGGGCGTTATCTGCAACACATTCCGACTTATCACCTGAATTAAAACACAAACAGAAATACAGAAACGTCGTGTCACTGAGGGCGTTATCAGCAACACATTCCGACACATCACCTAAATTAAAACACAAACAGAAATCCAGAAACTTCGTGTCACTGAGGACGTTATCAGCAACACATTCCGACACAGCACCTATATT